>NW_007093882.1:0-1317 GCF_000164805.1 Carlito syrichta
CGGCACTGAAAGGCAAGTCATAAAAACTAAACTCTAATCACCTTTGGCCAATGCACGCCAACCCTTGTCACTATCTTCTCTTTTCCAGACTGGTGTTTAGAATAAGGAGTTAGCAGCACAAAACATGTTTCTGTTTCTATGTACCTTTTTAAACATGCGTGATGGTAATATACACAAACACAGAGTTCATATAGAACACACACATACAAAAGTCTTCCTTTCCTATTGACAAAAGGTCACCATGATGGTAAAGGGATTGTATTGGACTGGTGGATATTTATTAGATATATAGTTAAACATGGGTAAACATGTATGCTTTTAAAAACGTTTCTTTTTCCATTTGCCCTGTTAGCTTAAGCATCATGCAAACCATAACCACTTCTAGGTAGCAACAGAATTTGATTTAGGCCATAATAGTTTTTCAAAGATTGAAGGAGCCACTCTTCAGGTTGTTTTTCTATCTTCATTCTTTCCACTTTTCTATCAGTTTTTGGCAGGGTTAGAAATATTTCCAAATACTTGTCTCTAATCTCCACCTCGACCTCTATCAATTTCTTTTTATAAAGACAAGGAATCATAATATGTCACTTGAATATTAATACTGTCGACATCCAAGTTGCAGAATTTTAGAAAACTGTAGATATGGAGGAAGAAAAAGCCAAGTTGTGCTTATGAAACACAATTGTGGTGCTGCATCTTCCACATCTTCTATTATCTTCTGTTCTTAGAACCTCCCTGGCTTCCAGGCTTTTTCTTTAGAGTCTGCAATGGCAGGAAGCCTTTGTAAGAACCACAAAGCTAAAGTCTTACTGCAAATATGCTTATACTCTTCTAATAATAAAAAAAAAGTGAGAGCGTAGCCGGGCTCGGTGGCTCAGCCTGTAATCCCGCACCTTTGGGAGGCTGAGGTGAGTGGATTGTCTGAGCCCGCGGGTTCGAGACCCACCTGGGCCTCTTGGCAAGACCTCATCTCTACAATAAAATCAAAATGAGCCGGGCATGGTAGCGCGCGCCTGTAGTTCCAGCTACTTGGAAGGCTGAGGCGGAAGGATCGCTGGAGCCCAGCAGGTTGAGGCTGCGGTGGCCGGGAGCGGCCACTGCACTCCAGTCTGGGTGACAGAGTGAAACTCCAACTCAAAAACATAATAATAAATAAATAAATAAAATAAAATATAATAATTATTGGTAGACAGAAAATACTACTGACCAGTGAAAATGTTCTATCACTCTAATAATTAAAAAAATAAGTTAAGCCAGTCTCAGTAGCTCAGCCTGCCACCCCAGCACTTTGGGAGGATGAGGCAAGTGGATTGTCTG
>NW_007093883.1:0-817 GCF_000164805.1 Carlito syrichta
CTGATATTATTTTACATGAGAAAAGTAAAATAACAAACACATAATGCTTAGTATGTGTGCATGCTAAATTTTTACCACATATTTACATTTATTGATTCTTATGGCATCCCTACAAGGTGGATGCCATTATTAGCTCTATGATAGAGATGTGCAAACTGAGGTATAAGGCTGTTAAGTAATTTGCTTAAGGTGCCATGACTAGGAAGTTTTGAAACTAGGATTCAAACTTAAGCAATCTTACTTATGAATCTGCATTTTTAGCGAATGTCCTTCACTTCTTCTCAAGAAATAGGAATCAGGCTAGAGAAAAAACAGTAAGAATGGAAAGGAAAGTTGTATTTAGGCAACATTTTGGAAGTAGAGTCAACAGAATCCACTGAATTATCTTTTAATTCAATAAGTATTATTCAATGATTTAATTAAATAAAGATTTAAACATGGTACCTGTTCTTAGGAAGTTTATTTGCTGGGAAGGAGCAGACATTGTGTGGTTCATAGGGCAGTGAAGGCAAAATGTTACCTCTACTCTCATGGGGCTTTCTGGCAAGGACTGAGAATTAATTGAAATAAAACAACATGAGGGAAGCATATAAATTTATTTAAGCATGAAGCCTTCATAAGAAAATAAAGACCCAAAGATGCCATTGGAGTTGAACATTTACATATTAAATTGGACAAAGAATAATAAATTGTGAAAAACTGTTGAGGCAGAAGGACTTGGGCTAAGATAGTTAATTAGATACAGAAGTGACTAGAAAGATAAGGATGAGTTTAACAACATTTGCTTGTACAGAATTCTTTCCATCTCAACTATCTG
>NW_007093884.1:0-940 GCF_000164805.1 Carlito syrichta
TAGTGTGCTTCATTGATTCTATTAGTTTAATGACTTAATTCTGTTCCTACTGTATTGTTCCCTTTTTTCTTTTTTTCCTTTTCCTTTTCTTCTCTCTGTAAACCATATCTTTGTATAGAGGAACAGCACACTAACAAGGTGGTTGGTTAGCTTGTATGTTAGCATCACTATATGCTTTATTTTTATTTTTTGTATGAGAGATGGTTCGTCTGTAGCTGTGGTCTATTGTTTTTATCTGTTTCAGTATAGGCCTCTCTCTCTATTTGTTGGTACACTCGTTTGTTTCTCTCCTTACTCCTCTATCTCTCCACTGCCCTCTTCAACACACTATCTGCTCCATTCTCTCCCCTCTGCTAACCACATTTTATTTCAGGGAATAAGCCTACAGCCCTACTGCACAGACAGAATCCAGGGCAGTAGGAAGTGGGTTCCACATTATCCACACACCTGTCAGCAAATACCAGGATATGCAGACAGATTTTGAATCACAGCTCTCCCCTTAAGTAAATCTCAAAACTGCAAAAAGGACCACCTCCAACCTACAGTGCAACTCCAGAATTTAACAAAGTAAGAGGACATACATAAAGAATAGGAGATTGAACAAACAGAAGTAAAACCAATCCCTTTACCCCTGAATAACAGAATTAAAGAAGACGGTGATGTGGAGGGAAGGAAAAAGTAGGGAGGGGGAAAAACCACACAAATGAAGAAAAACCAGAAGAAGAATATAGGTCTCGCACAGACCACTGGGAAATCAGACACTGAGAAAACAGATTCTGGAACACAAACAATGAAGAGCCCCCAGAATGACTGGTTAGATGCAACAAACCCAAACATCAAGACATTAATGGAGAGAATTTAAAAAATTGAGGAGAGACAAGAGGAAAATAGGAAGGAGCTGATGTCAGAAATGACAGCAGTAAAGAATACTGTGATGGAG
>NW_007093885.1:0-1527 GCF_000164805.1 Carlito syrichta
CTTGCCATTATCAATCGGGGCTCTCATCCCTGAAGCTGCTGCTTCAGGCATGAGCCCAGACTTGAGCCTGAATAAAGACCCTCATGTGTTTGCATTGGAGCTGGCTCTTTGTGGTCTCTATCTCTCTCATTAGAGTCCCGGGTTCAACACTGTCTCCTCTAAATATCTTACCCCTTAGGTTCAATATGTAGTAGATAGAAGAAATTGTCTAATCTTATTTGCAATAGAGAAATAAGGGCAGAGTTCTCACATATGCTAATTTAAGGGTCTGACAGTGGAACGACTTGCAATAATTTTTTCATTCAGAAGGGTACTCTCTCCTCTAAATATCTTACCCCTTAGGTTCAATATGTGGTAGATAGAAGAAATTGTCTAATCTTATTTGCAATCGAGAAATAAGGGCAGAGGTCTCACATATGCTAATTTAAGGGTCTGACAGTGGAATGACTTGCAATAATTTTTTCATTTGGAGTCAGTGACCCACGCTACACTCTAACTTGCATTTCTTTCTCCCTGAGTTTCTTGCCTTTCAGCAAGCAATACAAAGAAAGGCAGAGGAGATAGAAAAATGAGTTAGTCCAAGTTGACTGGATCATCTGCTTTGTTTAAAATTGTTAGTAGCAGAATTGTCAGAGCCCGCAGCCACTCCCAGTGGTCCCAGCAGATCTGGAGCCTCTCAGAGAGACTCCTAGGACAGCTGGAATGCTTGCCTCTCACGCACATGCACAGTAGCCACCACCACACAAACAGGCAGGAAGCTAACAGAATCCTGAGCATTACATGTGTCAACCTATTTTTAGAACTCAGGTTTTCTTTAGAACACAAATTAACTTAATGTAGGTTATTCAAATATTTCTTTTCTTTCTTTTTTTTTTTTAAGTTGGAGTCTCACTCTGTCACCCAGACTGGAGGGTAGTGGCCACTCCCGGCCACCACAGCCTCAACCTGCTCAACTCCAGTGATCCTTCTGCCTCAGTCTTCCAAGTAGCTGGAACTACAGGCGTGCGCTACCACACCCAGCTAATTTTTTGATTCATTGTAGAGATGAGGTCTTACCAAGTTGCCCAGGTGGGTCTCGAATCTGCGGGCTCAAGCAATCCACTCACCTCAGCCTCCCAAAGGCGCGGGATTACAGGCTGAGCCACCGAGCCCAGCTATTCAAATATTTCAAACAAAATCTACAAACTCAGCATTCTCAGAAATTCAATTCTTCTTGGGTAAAAAATCTGAATAATACAATAAAAAGAGAAGAATGGGTGCTAGTTTATAACTCAAGTTCTTATGTTTGAGATGTTTCTGTCATTGAGGTTTCTAACTTTGAGGTGTGTACAAATTAGAAGAAAGGCAGAGAAGAAAGCAGGTGTGCCTGAGATGTTGGTACAAATGCTATGACAAAAGATGCATAGCATATGATGAACAGAGAAGAGACATTTAGACCAGAGGGGCATGGATGAGGGATGTCTTCACAGAACTGCTGGTTTGTATGCTGAGTTTGGAAAAGGAAAAAGAGTTAAGCAGCCAAAAATG
>NW_007093886.1:0-857 GCF_000164805.1 Carlito syrichta
CCTCTCTCTGGGTTCCAGCTGCCCTGGCCTCTGCCAGTTCTGGAGTATGCTCTACTTCTACCTGCCACCATATACCAACTCTGTCTGCAGCCCTCAGCTCCAAAGTTCCTTCCTCCAGGAAGCCTTTCCTGACTTCCCTAACCAGGCCAAACTCAACCCTATCTTTCATTCCCTGAATACTATACACCTTTCCTTCAGAGCAACTTAATATGTAGTCAGGTAATTATTCAAGTAATGTCTCAATTTCCATAAGGACAAGAATCAGGCCCTTTCATGCTCATCACTCCATACCTAGAACCAAGCACGCTACTGCTTGACTGAGAGAGGTGCTACAGAAAGAGGAGGGCAAGTGCTCCACTGGACCACTTGCCTTCATCAAAGATGAACCTCCCAGCTCTATAAATGAAAAGTGAAAAAAGCAGGAAAGTAAGGAGAAACTCTCCAACTTACATAGGGCTGCTTAGAGCTTGGTACTATTCACATGTAGCCACTTCCCCTGATGTCACCCACTAGGAAGAGTCCTACAGAGTGCAGGGAGAGCCACTGCCACAGGAGCACAAAGCTAAACCTCCTCCAGACCAAAGGGCCTGGAGAAGCAAGCTGGAAACAAGTTGACAGCTGGCCACAGCAACGAGTCCTCCCGTGGCCCCAGCACAGTCCCAAGCCTGGAGTTGAAACAGTTGAAGGACGAGTCCCCAGAGATCCCTCTTCTCTCTCCCCGTATCTGGGCAAACTGAAAATTCATACTACCAGAAACAGTGCTTGGAGAGGCACTTCCCTCTACTCACCATTTCCCTAAGTCTGTGTGGCGATTTTCCACTATCTGCCTTCGTGTTGTTACTGATTCTCAAATCTAA
>NW_007093887.1:0-955 GCF_000164805.1 Carlito syrichta
TCCCTCTGTCCTGCCCTGACTGAAAACCGCAGACACAGTGAGTGGCCTCTGTAACTTGTGCAGGAGACCACCCCGCAGCTCAATGCCTCCGTCCTGTGTACTCACACTCACACACTGGCACACACTCTCATTACTTCCCTCTGCTGGACTCCCTCAAGCCTGTTCTGGCAAGGCTAGGTGGATTCCCAGGGCCTTGTTGAAAGGGCACTGAGCCAGTGTCTTCTGATACACAACTAATATTGTACATGCAACGTCACACAACATTGGGCCACCTGTATAACCTTAAACAACGCAAGACCAAAGAGCCATGTCCATAGACAAATGCAATGCCATACCCTAACACTAATTATTTTGAAACTGGGTGGAATCCTTCTGTAGAATAAGCCACTATGCATATGCAAATAACTGAACAGCTGATGCTTATGTATTTTTAAAATTATAATTTCCAGGTTTGGAATCATGAAAGAATTAGACTGTTCTTTTTAACAAATTACCGGAAAATTGTGTTCAGACTTAAAAGTTAATTGTAACCTTTCCAACATCTTACATCTCTGGTGATTGTTTAGGTCGATAGAGTTATCGTTAAGCAAGGAAAGAAATGAGGCTGTGACCCACACATTAATTATGTTTATTTGTCTTGAGTATCTGAAAACAAAATGGTCACTCCTGCTGGATTATTTACCTAAGTTACTTCCTGAATATAATAATAATGGTATGTAACTAGTACTCTGTGTTTTTTCAAATACATTATCTCATTTGATCCTCCAAACAACAGTTAAACATATTTCTTTCCCTCAACTGCACCGATGAGAAACTGAAGCTTAAACACATGACAGTGTATTCAAGATATATTGCTAAATCTGTTTTAAGAACACCACTTGTCTATTGACACTAATCTCATGTTGTTGATATTTTTTCACTCTGCCTGATTAAAATAAATATTCATGCCTAAGAG
>NW_007093888.1:0-933 GCF_000164805.1 Carlito syrichta
CCAAACCCAGAAAAGAGAGAGCGCATGAATTTTCCTTTCTGGGCCCTCAGCAGATTGAATAGAGCCTGGCTACACTGAGGGCAAATCTTCCTTACTTATTCCACTGATTCAAAGGCTAGTCTCTTCTGAAAACACCCTCACAGACATACCCAGAAATAATACTTTGCCGGCTATCTGCATATTTCTTAATCCTGTCAAGTTGACAACAAAAATGAATCATCATATTATAAAACTGAAAAAATTAATTGTAGCATATTTCTTCAGTGAAATATTATATTGCAGGGTGGGGTCACTATGTGACAGGTGGACCAAATCAGATCCACTACCTGTTTTTACAAATAAAGTTTTATTGGAATACAACCACCTCCATTCACTTATATATTATCTGTGTGCTTCCACACTATAAGCAGAGAGTTTAGATGTCACAAAGACTGTGTGGCCTGTACAGCATACAGTATGTGGCCCTTTGCTATGCTATTCAGATATTTTCAGGAAAAGTGTGCTGACACCTGCCATGCAAAACTAAAGATGAATATATCACAAAAATATAATATTGACAGAAAAGATTAAAGTTGACATTATGACACCTTTTCTATGGAGTTTGTAGCAGCAAAAACATACATGTAATAACAAAACAACACTATACTGTTTATGCAGGAGTGCATGTGTGTTGAAAATATAATGCACACAAATGTATAGCACCTGTAGGTATAATGCATAGGAAAAGTATAAAAACATACATGAGTAGGAGGAATACTTAAGGTACTTATTATTATTATTATTATTTTTGAGTAAGAGTCTCACTCTGTTGCACAGGTTGGAGTACAGTAGCATGTTAGTGGCCACTGCAGCCTTGACCTACTAGGCTCAGGCAAGCCTTCCACCTCAGCCTTCTAAGTAGTTGGAACCACAGGCATTTTGCCACCTTGCTCA
>NW_007093889.1:0-1409 GCF_000164805.1 Carlito syrichta
GTGGCTCACCTATAATCCCACACTTTGGAAGGCTGAGGTGAGTGGATTGCCTGAGCCCAAGGGTTCGAGACCCGCCTGGGCAACTTGGTGAGACCTCACCTCTACAATAAATCAGAAATTAGCCGGACGTGGTAACTCACACCTGTATTTCCAGCTACTTGGAAGGCTGAGGCGGAAGGATCGCTGGAGCCCAGCAGGTCGAGGCTGTGGTGGCCGGGAGCGGCCACTACACTCCAGTCTGGGAAATAGAGTGAGACTCCAACTCAAAAAAAAAAAAGAGTGGAAATATAAAAGAAACACTTAGGCAGTAAATATACATTTGGTGGCATGACATCCCATTGGTTACCAGAAATGTCTCATTTTTCTTACTTCAATACGGTGGAAAGAATCATTTCTTTGGTAGAAAATGCAGCATCACTTAAATCTTAACTTAATCTTAGCCAACTCTCTGATTCATTCTAATTTTATTTTATCATCTAACTTTCCCCAATTCTATGAGCCCACTGGTTAGTCATCTTTAGAAAGAGTGCATGAGACTGCCTGAAACTGAAAAATAAGAACTTGGACAAACTTAAAAAAACCTGAAGCTGCACCCTACCATGCATACTGATATGCAATTTATTAAAGACAAAAGCAACAATGTTAATTAATATCTAGAATTATTCATTGAAATACTTTTAGTTTTTGTTCTGGACTTTTCTGCTCCCTCTTATGGTTTTCCTAAAAGAAAAACTATCTTCTATCGCTTATTCTATTTGTGTTGAAGTGATTTTTTTTTTTATTTTAAGACTGATTTGTTCTTCAATGTTTTCTCCTTCTCTCTCTCCTCTCTGGCTCTCCTTCTGGGTGATGGGTGCTTTAACAATCACCTCAAGAGAGCAAGCTACTGCCTCCAGGATGAACATTGTTAAAAGCTGAATATTGGTTTTCAGGCTTCAGCTTCCCAAATCCTAAACTACTCAAGAACTTTACTGGTCAAATACCAAGAGAAAGAGCCTGAAGAAAAATAGAGAGAGAAGCCGGGCTTGGTGGCTCAGCCTGTAATCCCAGCACTTTGGGAGGCTGAGGTGAGTGGATTGCATGAGCCCGCGGGTTCGACATCTGCCTGGGAAAATTGGCGGGCCCTCATCTCTACAATAAATCAAAAAATTAGCCTGGCGTGGTAGCACGCGCCTGTAGTTCTGGCTACTTGGAAGGCTGAGGCGGAAGGATCACCGGAGCCCAGCAGGTCGAGGTTGCGGTGGCCGGGAGCGGCCACTGCACTCCAGTCTGGGTGAAAGAGTGAGACTCCAACTCAGAAAAAAAAAAAGGAAAAAGAAAAGAAAACCAGCTTTCCCACCACTGACCTGGGCACACAAGCCAGAAAAAAAACCCCTCATCTTTGTCTCTTTCATTTCCTTCATTCAACA
>NW_007093890.1:0-951 GCF_000164805.1 Carlito syrichta
AATTTATGCCCCAAGCTCTCCAATGAGATTAACAAAAGCTAAACTCAAAATGAGATCACATCTTGCCTAGCTTCTTTTCCTTCTTTGCTTTACTTGCTCTTTCTCCTGAGAGCACATCCCAGCATGCACCCAAATTCCTATCTTAGTTTCTTTTTCCAGGGAGTCACATCTAGGACACCTTTCTAAATCCTACTGGGCACTAAGATAGGGCCTGCTGGTTGTGCACAAATAAATTATCTGTGGAAATAATTCTTTCTTTTCTCTCCTTTACCAAAATATAAGACATATGACAGAGGATCACCAAAACTGCAATTTATTTATTAAAATTGTGCATTTATTCTTACATGCTTAAATTTCAGTCACCTTCAAAGTACTCTCCATTTGATGCAATACACCTAGTGAAACACTTTTCCACTGCTCAAATCAGTTTTTAAACTCATCAATTTTGATGCCTTTTAGTGTTTCTGCTGCTTTTTGTTTCACCTCTTTCAAATTGGCAAAATGTTTCCTTTTGAGGACTTTTTCATTGGGGGAAACAAAAAAATCACTCAGGGCAAGATTAGGTGAATTGGAATTAAGGTCATTTTGGGTAAAAAACAAAACAAAACTGCTGAACACTCAGTGCAGTGCAGGAAGGTGTACTCATAAATCACCCATTAGGAGATGGGTAAATTTGTTGAAGGAATTTCCCCACCACCAAAAAAAAAAAAAACCACTCACAAAAGCCAAACTCAGCCTCTCACAGCAATGCTAGCTGGTACACTGATGCCAGTGTTCCTAAAACACTTAGCTAGCGGGAAGAGCCTGTACTACAAGAGGCCAGCCCTCCAAAATATAATTTCAGTGCTTGTTGTGTACTCCTTTATACATCTCATTCCCTAGAGCATGTTCAAAAAATCTCCAAGCCGGACTCGGTGGCTCAACCTGTAATCCCACACTTTGTGAGGCTGA
>NW_007093891.1:0-770 GCF_000164805.1 Carlito syrichta
GGACAGGCTGGAGTGAAGTAGCACAATTACGGTTTACCAAACCCCAACCTCCTGAGTTCAAATGCTCCTTTGGCCTCATCCTCCCAAGTAGCTGGGACTACAGGCACATGTCACCATGCCCAGCTAATTTTTAAAACTTTTTATAGAGACAAGTTCTTGTCTCACTATTTTGCCCAGGTTGGTCTCGAACTCCTGAGCTCTAGCAATCATCCATCATTGGCTTCTCAAAGTGTTGAGATTACAGGTGTGTGCCACCACATCCAGCCTGTCACATGTTCTATTTTCTTTTATCATAATGCAAGTAAATTGAGAGTCATCGATAAACAACAGTTTTCCAAGTCAAAAGTTTGGAAACTAAAAATATCTGAATTACTCATGATAAAAACACAATCATCTCAAAAATTCCAAATTATGCAAAACTAGATGATAATGAAGATGTCACATTATCACAATCTAGAATGCAGTTAAAGCAAGTGCTTGGAGAGAAACTCAGAGCCTTAAATGCTTTCATTTACAAAACAAAAGGAGGGGGAAAGAAAAACAAATTATGCATTCATCTCAAGATGCACTACAGAGCAAGAATAAGGAAAAGAAAGGGGATAAATAATGCAAAATGGGCAGACATTACAGATTGGGAGTGGGAAAAACATGAAGGATCCAAACCAAAAAAACTGGCCAGAAGCCGGGCTCGGTGGCTCAGCCTGTAATCCCGCGCCTTTGGGAGGCTGAGGTGAGTGGATTGTCTGAGCCCATGGGTTCGAGACCCCGCC
>NW_007093892.1:0-1194 GCF_000164805.1 Carlito syrichta
CAAACATCTTACCATTGACTATATTTCTAAAATTTAAGAAACTTATCTTTCGTGTACTATTGCCCCTAAACATAAAACAACAGTGCTTACTGGTAATCATAACAAAGGAAGATTAAAATTTTCCATTTAAGGAAGAAAAAAATGCTTATATGGATCTGTTAAAAGAGAGTACATCTGGATTTTGCACTGAATTTAAGTAATTTTTCTGGAGTACTTTCAACAGATGAAATGTTTGTGTGGAACCATATTTTTTTTTTTTTTAGTTGGAGTCTCACTCTGTCACCCAGACTGGAGTGCAGTGGCCACTCCCGGCCACCGCAGCCTCAACCTCTGGGCTCTGTTGATCCTTCCGCCTCAGCCTTTCGAGAGCCGGAATTACAGGTATGCGCTACCACGCCCGGCTGATTTTTTGATTTATTGTAGAGATGAGGTCTCACTGCCCAGGCGGGTCTTGAACCTGCGGGCTCAGGCAATCCACTCACCTCAGCCTCCCAAAGGCGCGGGATTACAGGCTGAGCCACCGAGCCCGGCTGGAACCATATTTAGTAGCCTAGTCTTGCAAGCACAGTTGATTTAATCATCCCATAGACAATTGTAGTGAACCTACTGTGTACAGACACTGTCCTAGAAAGAGAGGAAAAGCATGATAAGACTTCCATGTCAGAAAACTTGTTAGCACTGCTGTGAACTTGTGGTGACAAGTGGAACTGGGCCTGATGGAGGAATCTATGCAAAAACTGTTGGAAGTCTGCATTGTGACAGTGACAGAGGCAAAGAAGATAGAAGTTGATAAGCCACATAGAATATATACAACAAATTAACATTGAACTGGGCCCTGAGGGTCAGGGAGAGGAAGTCAAGAATAATGGCATTTTATAAGAAAGCTAAGCTTGAAAATTTCAATCTCCAAAAAAGGCTTTGTAGGTATACATGAAACACAGTTATTTAGTTCTGCAAAATTATACTAAATTACTATCAATTACATAAACATTAGAATTATTGCCAAAAAGACAGCACATTTTAGAATCATCAGTTTGACCTTCTGCAAAATGTGTTATTAGGGACACCGGTCCTATGAGATATTACATGGAATAAGACTTTTTCATGGTCAAATAAGTTTGTGAGAAAAAGAATAATATTCCCCAAACCTTCTAAAGCCTCGGCTCCTATAGAAAGGGACTTTTAAAAATCTAG
>NW_007093893.1:0-658 GCF_000164805.1 Carlito syrichta
TTCATAAAACAAGGAAATAAGTTCCAAGATTATAAAGAAGAAGACAAGATGGATCATATTCTTCTCCCATTTTCTAGTATAAATGACTTGTTTTCACCCCCCTGGACTTCAAAAAAATAGAGTATAAAGAAATAGAGAAACACATCTACACTAATGTTCAACAGCCAGGTAGTAACCCCAACACTTGAGAAGGAGGTGAATCGAAGTTGTAGCTTCCTCTTCCTTTGGGTTGAAGCACTCTGTTCTTGATCCTCAGGGGAAATAAAGAGAAGAAAATAAAAGCCATGCACTCCTTATAGAGGACAATAAGTGGAGGGTCACTTAAAAAACATTCCTCTCTGTCAAGGGAAGAGTTTAACAGACTTCAAAAAAGATCCTCCTGCTATTTCTTCTAAGTTTTGTGCCTTCCTGGGATGAGGATGTTAGTACATTTTCCTAAGACCTTCCAAAAGCTATAATATATTGCCACCAGAAGATTCCGAGGTAAGTCAGGATAGTTCTTTAATTCATTTTACCTAAATGCACACTCTATACCAGATCTAACAGATAGTTCCTGTTCCAGTTCCAGTTTATAGTTTCCTCTCTTCAGAGGTTACTCTTTCATTAAATTGTGAGTGAAAAGTAAAAATTTAAGCCTAAATTTTTCTGATTCCAAAGT
>NW_007093894.1:0-1261 GCF_000164805.1 Carlito syrichta
GATTCCCCCTACTGGGAATATACCCTGAAGAACTCAAATCACTCTATAAAAAAGATACCTGCACATGTATCACAGCATTGTTCACAATAGCAAGATCATGGAACCAACCATGCTGTCCATCAAAAGAGGACTGGATTAAAAAAATGTGGTACATATACACAATAGACTATTATGAAGCCATAAAAAAGAACAAAATCATGAAATTTGCAGCAACCTGAATGGAATTAGAGTTTCTAATACTGAGTGATCTCTCACAGAAACAAAGATCTGTGCATCACATGTTCTCACTCATAAGTGGACCTTGAACAACTACCATAATACTATAAGAAAAGGATTGATAGTGGTGGGAAACTATGGGGGGGACAAGGAAGGAAAGAGAGATGAGATTAATGGTAGTCAATATCTGTCTAGGGAAAGAGGGGCACACCTCATCCACAAGGGTACCGGCATAATGAATATTTGTACACCTAATCCTTAACTGTATCCCACAACTTTAAAATAAAAAATATATATTAAAAAATAATAGTAATATATGCTGATTGAATACAGATAACTCACTTTAAATTCCATCAGGATGATGTTATTTATTAAATAAACCTCTGCAGGCAGATATAGCAAGTTGATGAATAACTATGTTAAAATATTATAAAACAATTCATTGTTCATTTGTTTAAAATATATACTGAAAAGCTATAATAATACTTGATTGCCCCTACAAGTAACCTGAATAATGCATTTAAGAGCACTTGAACACCCCCACACAATTCTGTATTAATGACTGAGCAAGCAGTATTTCACTCCAGCAAAAACTCAGTGATAACTTCAATCTGACTTTTACTTCACACTTACTACTTATTTCTAACACATTGTCTACAACTAAGAGTCCTCTCCCAGAGACAGTTCATTGGAGAGTCACTATCACCTGCTCATTCATCCACAGAAAGAGAAATTTAGCAATTAACAGAATCACAGAGAGTGGGAGAGATGATAACATACCCCACCATGAAATTAGGAGATAAGTAAAGGGGCCTGTCCACGCCAGTTACCAATAGCTGGATTGCATTTAAACCGGACTTTTGTCACTTCTTTGCTGGGCCATAGGGCCAATTATCTAAAACTCTTCAAAAACATACCAGAGCAAGGCCCTTCCACCAAACTCAGATAATTACTTTTGACAAATGTTCTGCTTGAGCATAATGGAGTTAATCAAATGCTTTTAAAAATGATCACACTTAAAACAGTAAAACAATCTTTACAAAGT
>NW_007093895.1:0-768 GCF_000164805.1 Carlito syrichta
CCCAGCAGGTCGAGGTTGCGGTGGCCGGGAGAGGCCACTGCATTCCGGTGCGGATCACAGAGTGAGACTCCAACTCAGCCCAGAGCCCACGGTACAGAAAAATGTGAACGGTTGTTTGCTGGAGTGGAACTATGGCCTTCAAAACATTTTACTGAAACCTGCTACTTATTAATGATGAATGGTTCTTTGCCTTAAATGGTGGACAACCAAACTCTTCGACAACCAAAATATGAAATTCAAATTTCCAAGTGTAAATTATATTCAGATGAAAAAACATGCAGTAATATCCATAAGAATTTTTGTACTCTGTGCCAGGTAACAGCAGTTATCTCAATCTACCCTGTACAATTGTGGAGATGGGGGGAATCTAAGCTAAGGGATATCAAAACATCGTAGATATATGCTTCATCTTCTTCTTTCTGACCTGTCTTCCTCCTCCCATGTTTTGAAAACACTTTTCACTTTTTGTAAAATTATGTACTCAAAAGTGAACAATTTAAACCTGAGTTCAAAGGTGAACAAACACAGTTTCGCAGATTCGTGCTCTACAACAGTACATTGAAGGAGTTTATGAAATGTGCCTTTCGGTGTGGAAGAGAGAGGCTCAAAGGTAGAAGTCACATACCCACTGTCCTATGCAGTGGGCCATGACTTGGCTAGGAGGATGTGGATCGACTTAAGGGTTACCATTTTCAGCATCTCTTTCATCAGGATCCCTTGTTAATGGCGATTTCATTCCTATGTCTTTTCTCTTGGTGTTGGCACCGG
>NW_007093896.1:0-1065 GCF_000164805.1 Carlito syrichta
CATTCCGAATAGCCAGAATTACAGGCGCGCGTTACCATGCCCGGCTAATTTTTTGATTTATTGTAGAGATGAGGTCTCGCTGCTCAGGCGGGTCTCAAACCCGCAGGCTCAGGCAATCCACTCACCTCAGCCTCCCAAAGGCGCGGGATTACAGGCTGAGCCACCGAGCCCGGCTCTTTTTCTCTTTTTATAAGTGCATTAATCTCATCTTGAGAGCCAACCCTCATAACCTAATCTAACCCCAATTCTGTCCTAAAGGCTTCATTTACAAATACCATCAAACTGGAGAGTAGGGTTTCAATGCCTGAATTTGGGGGTGACACAGACCCTCAGCCTATTGCAAGAAGGAATAAATTATAGTGAGTTTTTGGAAAGTCCATGCCAATCTATATTCAAATATTGTATTTCTTTAAATCTTGTTATTTGTCATAATGATATTTGATTCCAAAAATATCGTGAATAGTAATATGTGTTTACAATCTTATGCTAAATTATTTTTTTAAAAAAGGTAATATTGATAGAACCTTTTTTTCAGACTTGTATGTCATTTATACATTTCACTGGATAGTTTAGCTATTAAAACTATCCACCATAAACCAATGACTGACTATTTTACTTGGTAGTCCTCAGCTGGCAGAATATGGCCAGTAAATCAGACCCTGTTAAAGAATACACTCATTGTAAAAAAGAAAACGACAAAGGAAGGAATAAATGAGTAGAGAAAAGTTAGCTGTGGCTGGAGAGGAGTTGGAAATGGGGAGAAGGAAGGTCAGCTGATAAAAGAGGATGGAACACTCCAGAAAGTAGAAGGACTTATTGTACTAACCTGGGGATGCTGAGAAGATGAATGAAATGTGCATAATGTGCTTTGAACTCCCTGCTCAGGAAAGCAGATGCCAAGTAAAATGAAATTCTATTCATTGTGTTTCTTACCAGGCATACAAAAAACCACTTAGTCATTTCAATCATTGAACAATGCTCTATTATCAAAATGAAACTATATCTGCGTTCACCCAAAGTATTTTGTATATATTGCAAAGCTATTTAAACCAATGGATATAATTT
>NW_007093897.1:0-698 GCF_000164805.1 Carlito syrichta
ATTCCCTGGTAGGTAGTCTGACCTTATTCTCTTGCTGCCTTTAGGACTTTTTCTTTTATACCTACTTTGCTTTGGTGAATTATTATGTTTCTGGGAGTTGGTCTTCTCATTTGTTGTCTTGCAGGGGTTCTCTGAATCTCTTGTGCTTGAATATTTGCATCACTGATGAAATGAGGCAAGTTTTCTTGAATAATTTCATGAAATGCTTATTCCAGGGTGGTCTCTGTCTCTCTTTCTGCCTCAAGAAGTCCAATTACTCTTAGGTTCAGCCTCTTGAAATAGTTGCTCATCTCTTGAAGATTTTTTTAATGTCTTTTAATGTTTCTTTTCTATGTTTTTGACAGTTTGGGTTAGTTCTATATTTTAACCCTCAAGCTCTGAGATTTTTTCTTCTGCTTCGCTAATTCAGCTTTCCATGCTTATCAGTTTATTATTTATTTAATTCACAGTATTCTTTACTGCTGTTATCTCAGTTATCAACTCTTTTCTATTTTCTTCTTGTCTCTCCTCGATTCTTCTTATTCTGTCTACTAATGTCTTGATATGTGGGTTTGTGGTTTGAGACCTGTCCTTCTGGTGGTTCTTCATTGTTTGTGTTCTGAAGTCTGTTTTCTCAGTGTCTGACCTCTCAGGGGTCTGTGTGAAATCCATATTCTTCTTTTGGTTTTTCTTCATGTGTGTAGATATTTTCTCCCCCA
>NW_007093898.1:0-1275 GCF_000164805.1 Carlito syrichta
CTAGTAGAAAGCTCTATATGACCAGCCTCTAATTGTTGTTAAACTAGTTTTTTGGCTGTCTTAAGCTTTTCCAAGGGTAGGGGCCATTGTTCCACCCAAACCGGTTTGTTGGCTTCTCAGGTAATAGGTTCTTGGGGACAATGTATCCAATACCAGCTCAATTTGTCTTTTCATTAACTTGGACAGGTTTTTACATTCCCTGTTCATTTTTGCCAAGTCTCTTAAAGGGATCATAGCCCATTGGAAGCATTTGTGTTGAAACTTTGTCATTAGGGCTATAGAAAAGCATGCCCATTTGAGCAAGAATATCTGTTCCCCATAATGTAAAGAGAATAGATGGAATAAAGTATAGCAAAAAGTTTTTGAAGTCTCATTATCTGTTCAATTTTAAATTTTAGAGCTTTTGGCTACTGAGGGTGCTTGACCAATACCTATGAGACCTGAAGGAGCTATTCGAGTAGGCCAGGAAGTCCAATTTTTCCAGCAATACAGGAAACATCGGCTCTATAGTCCAATAAACCTTTAATCTTAACTCATTGTATATATGTCTTTTAGAGGTCTAGAGTTAGTAACCTCCTGAACCCCCAAAAAACCCCTGTGTAATCCAAATCCACCACTCCAGGAATAATGGAAACTCCTTGTAAAGACAAGGAACTTCTGCCTAATATTACACCCACTATTCCTTCCAGGAGAGGGCCCTTTACTCCCATAGAAATTGGGGTTACTGGAACATCCAGAGTTAATATTGTAGTGGTGGAGTAACACAAGACCAGTCCTGTATTCCCAGGGGTGACTCAGATGAGTTCTGCAATGGAGCAGAAGGAACAAACAGGTTCATGGTGGACGTTGCACCCCTATTGTCAGGTGGGGCCGGGGCTGGCCCCTCTGGAAGTTTCCCTGAGCGGAATGAGTTGCTGATTTAAAGGAGTACCATTTTTCAAAATTTAGATGGGCATTCTCTAGCCCAATGAAAGCCTTTTTGGTCGAGTAGACCCAGTAAATGGTGATGATGTGCCATGTAAGCCAGCCATATCTTTCTTAGCTGAAAAATCTCTGTTAATGTGTCTGACTTGACCACAGTTAAAACAAGACTGCAATGAGATATTCTTTTGTTTATTACTTATATACTTTTACTTATATTACTTATATATTGCTTATATTGTTTATATTACTTATATACTATTTATATATATAGCTTATATTGCTTATATATATTGCTTATACTTATATTATTTATATTACTTATATACTTACACATTACTTATATACTTTTGC
>NW_007093899.1:0-1515 GCF_000164805.1 Carlito syrichta
TATAGTTGATGGGATCATGGTGTATGTCTCTTTGCCATTACTTCTATTTTTCCTTACCTTTACTCTTAGTGGTAATAATAATTTCTGTAGTCTTGAGCAACTCATTTTAACAATCTGATTTTCAATTCTGTCATTTGTAAAACAGGATTAGAAGTACTTATGCTGTAGGCATGATACTTTTGTTGCATTAATAAGTGTGTCTGCTCAGGGGAATGATAGAGATAATGCATTTAAAAGAGCTACTCACTATACTTAGAGTAAGTGCATACTGAATCAAAAATTAGCCGGGCATGGGAGTGCAAGCCTGTAGTTCCAGCTACTTGGAAGGCTGAGGTGGAAGGATCGCTGGAGCCCAGCAGGTCAAGGCTGCGGTGGCCGGGAGCGGCCACTGCACTCCATTCTGGGTGACACAGTGAGACTCCAACTCAAAAAAAAATTAATATTATCTTTTTTTAAAAATTCACGTTTTGGGTTCTTTTCCTATAGTAGCATAATCTTAAGTTTTTGGTATTAATGGGACATGGAAATTGATCAAGCTGAGAAATTGTGCTGAGTTAATGGCAACTAGATTTTATCTCAATTGTTTAATTACTCAGCTTTAGTAACAACTACCTGGAATGTTACCTAAAAAATAATTGAAAGATCATGTCCAGTTTCTATGAGAAATAAAGTTGTGATCAATTAGCATCATCTGCCTTTCAATTGACAGTGAAATAACATTGGGTTTTGCTGTCTTTTATCATAGTGATGTCTGGAAATATCTTACTGAATACAAATTGACAGTAGAACTTAGCTATATCTAAATAGACTTGCTAAAAGTTGTCTTTGTTTCTTTATTTTTAATCAGGTCATATTTATAAGTCTGCCAACTTGCAGATATAAGTAACTATTTCCAAGCCAAGTTTTCATTTATAAAACGCAGGACCAGAATACTTCTTTAAAGTTACTTACATTTCAACAATGTTATTATTCTATGATTTTAATTATAACTTGATTTAAAAACATTAAATACCTTTTTAGGATACTCAAAACCAATCAATTATTGAATACTGTGTTTAGGTACTATTCTACATACCCAGTGTATAGTGATGAATAAGTAGACAAGATCTTTCTCTTAAGAAATTTGTATTTTATAGTATATGCATAGGGGTTAATGGAGTGACTGGGGGTGCATAAACTACTAAACTTAAAAGTAAGGTAACAAATAAACAAGTGTCATATATTGATATAATTATTTGACAGCAGGTGGAAGATGTTGACAATAGGAGTATAGAAAAAAACACAAGGAATATAAAGCCAAGATTAAGAAGACAAATAGTTATAAGTAGACTTTATTCAATGAATTTTTAAAAAGAAAAATACAGCCGGACTCGGTGGCTCAGCCTGTAATCCCGCGCCTTTGGGAGGCTGAGGTGAGTGGATTGCTTGAGCCCGCGGGTTTGAGACCCGCCTGGGCAGCGAGACCTTATCTCTACAATAAATAAAAAATCAGCCGGGCGTGGTAGCGCGTGCCGT
>NW_007093900.1:0-977 GCF_000164805.1 Carlito syrichta
AGCCACCATGCCCAGCCCATAGACAGCACTTTTTCTTTTGAGTTGGAGTCTCACTCTGTGGCACAGACTGGAGTCTCACTCTGTCGCACAGCCTCGACCTGCTGGGCTCTGGCGATCCTTCCGCCTCAGCCTTCCAAGTAGCTGGAACTGCAGGTGTACGCTACCACACCCAGCTCAGTTTTGATTTATTGCAGAGATGAGGTCTCGCCAAGTTGCCCAGGTGGGTCTCGAACCTGCGGGCTCAGGCAATCCACTCATCTCAGTCTCCCAAAGGCGTGGGATTACAGGCTGAGCCACTGAGCCTGGCTAGGCAGCACTTTTCCACTATGATCCTGTTCATATGGTGGAGAGCAGAAGCAAATTCTCTCTTATAAGGGCATGGATCCCATTCCTGAGGGTGCCACCCTTATGGTCCCAGCTAATCCTAATGACATCCCACAGACCCCACTGGCTAATGCTGTTATGTTAGGAGTAGGGTTTTAACACATGGAATTTGCAGAGACACAAATACTCAGTTTACAACTGATGACTTCCAGAGTGACCACATATTGGATGCCACACACTTGTGATGCCCACATGCATTTATTCTCTGGAGTGTGTCCCTCAGAATAGAGCAATGAGGTCATAGCAGACACGTTCAAACCACATTCCAAAGTGGTTGTATCAATTCACACTTCCCTAAGCAGTGTGTGAGTGTGCCCACAGCCCCCATCACCTCTGGCACACAATTGGTCTGCCTCTGTCTTTTTAGCCAAAAAGTCATGAGGGGTGTCTCATTGTTAATTGATTATTTGTGTGTTTGATGATTCACAAAATTGGACACTTTAGCCAGGCATGGTTGCTCATGCCTGTCATCACATCATTTTGGGAGGCAGAGGCAAAAGGATTGCCTGAGCCCATGGGTTCAAGATCAGTCTGGGCAACTCGGCACAATCTTGTCTCTACATTAAATATAAAAAAATAGCTGGATGTGTTGG
>NW_007093901.1:0-717 GCF_000164805.1 Carlito syrichta
CTCTTCGTAGGACTGATCCTGAAGCTGTCTGAGAATGGTACTTGTGCCATACATATTCCTTACTGAACACTAGCTGATGGCGAGCCCTATGATCCAATCTGAGGTCATTTTCTTTATGCAAAAGACGGATATGTGAGGACCAAGAAGAAAAATGAACTGGGAAACAATTCATTTGGCACAGAATGGAGAGTGGATTTTTTTCTTAGTTGGAAGAGTTTTCTAATAATGCCAGCACAGTTATTACTTGTTTTAGTTGTGTATCAATCAATAATTACCTTTCACAGAAGAGATAGTAAAAAAGCAGTTGTTTACTGAATGTGTGTCTTTGTTAGTAATCAATTCCTTAGATGGTGTGTTATTGATATTCCTGCTATTGGTAAGGAAGCTGAGGCTGAGAGATAGTAACTTGCTCATTTCACTACTAAATAAATGGAACCCTAGTCAGCCTGACTCCCAAACCCATATGTGTTATTTAACTTTGAAATATTACTTAAGAAATAAATCACGATGATAATAAGTGGAATGTAATGTCCTGGACTTCAGTTTGTCAAGTACATTTAATACATTAACTTTGGCCGGGCTCGGTGGCTCAGCCTGACATCCCAGCACTTTGGGAGGACAAAGTGAGTGGACTGTCTGAGCCCGTGGGTTCGAGACTCACCCGGGCATCCTGGCAAGACCTTGTCTCTACAATAAATAAAAAATTAGCCGGGCGTG
>NW_007093902.1:0-1341 GCF_000164805.1 Carlito syrichta
CGATGTTTCACCGAGTGGCCCGGCTGATCTTGACCTCCTGGGCTCAGGCACTCCTCTGTCCTAGGCCTCCAAAAGTGCAGGGATGACAGGCTGAGCCACGGCACTCGGCCTTTATCTCATCTTTATGTCCATAGGTACATAGTGTTTAGCTCTCTCATATAAGTGAGAGAATGTGGTATTTGGTTTTCTTCTGCATTAACTTGCTTAGGATTGCGGCATCCGGCTGCATCCACGTTGTTGCGAGAGACGTGACTTGATTCTTTATGGCTGTGTAGCATTCCATGGTGTATTTGTGTTATGTTTTTTCTGATGCGATCCATTGCTGATGAGCACCTAGATTGATTTCATGTGTTTTCTACTGTGAATACTGCCACGACATACGTTTGTGTGGCAGGTATCTTTTGGTGAAAGGATTTATGTTTCATTGGATGTATGCCCAGTATTGGTATTGCTGGGTTGCATGGTGAGTTTATTTTTAAATCTTTCAGCAAACTCCAAAACTGCTTTGCAAAGGACTGAACTAGTTTTCATTCTGACCAACAGTGTGTGAGTGATACTTTTCTGCACAACCTCATCAACATCTGACATTTTTTGACTTATTGACAATAGCCGTCTTACTGGTGAGAGATGATATCTCATTGGGAATTTGGTCTGCATTTCTCTGATGATTATCGATGTTAAATATTCTTTTCATTTGTTTGCTAGCTGCTTGTTTCATATTTTAAAATGTCTGTCGATGTTCTTAGCTCACTTTTTTAATGAGGTTGATTTTTTCTTTTTGGGATTTTTAAGTTTCTTACTGACTCTGAATATTATGGCTTTGTCGGATGCATGGTTTGCAAATATTTTCTCCCGTTCGGTGGATTGTCTGTGTACTCCGTTGAATGTTTGTTTTTGCTATGCATACGCATTTTAGCTTAATGAAGTTCTACTTGTCCGTTTTTGTTTGTTACGTTTGCTTTTGCAGACTCAGAAATAAATGTGTTGCTTAGGCCAATATCTTGCAGTGTGTCTCATGGGTTTTCTTCTACATGTGTGTTGTTTGAGGTATTACATTTCCATCTTAAACGCACCTACAGCTCCTTCTTGCAGGTGGTGACAGATGAGTGCTTAGCTTCTTCCTTCTGCGTATGCTCAGCCGATTCTCCCAGAACTATGCATAATAGAGAGTGTCCTTTCATCGGTGATTATTTCTGTCCACTTTACCAAGATCGATGGGTATTGGTTGTAGGTGAGCAGCTTTATTTCTGGGCTCTCTGTTCTGTTGTATTAACCTGTGTATCTACTAGGAAAGCGTATTTTCTAAAACCTAGAATTAGACAAGGAGGTACACTCTCACCC
>NW_007093903.1:0-1441 GCF_000164805.1 Carlito syrichta
CTACTTATAGATTTCCTTTCTTAACTAAACCATCCATAAATATGTTTGCTGAACAATCTTTTACAAAGTCAAACTATGGACTGGCAAAGATCATTTATCAAGTCGTCAAGAGGCTATAGAATATAATGACTGAGAAAATGTACACTAGAGTCAAAATACCAAGGTTTGAATTTGTCCCTATTGCATGTTTAAATTAAATAATCTGTTTTTCTGTTCTCCATCAGTAACATGGGCATAATTCCAGTACCTTATCTTTCTAAGGCATCAAGATATTACATAGAGTAAAAAATGCAGGAACGTTTAAATACTACTAAGTTAACTGTTAATGGAATGAGTACTAAAATGATGGCTAAACTGTGAACATTGGTAACTTCCTTCAAACAAATCGATTCTTTTAGGAAAAGCATTTAGGTAAAACACTACAAGACTTGGAAGGAATACTGAATACAGGTCACTGATTGATTAACTCAAACTATTAGTCAAAGGTGTTGAATTGCCAAAGGCATCCCAATTCTGAGATATCATTCCCAAGTCAAACTTTAAGATGCATTCTTTCTATCAGTCCTTCCCTTCTCCCCTCCTTTTTTCCTCAATGTGTGGCATACATCCTGATTTTAATAAAGTAAACTTTTTGTGCCTCAATTTAAGAGTTGAAGGAGAGCTAGTAATAACAGTATAGTGATTATTTGCTATTATCTGATCTTTCCATTTTTAAGTGAGGGCCCACAGTAATGCAAGCTTAAGAAAATTGCACCAATAAAAAAAAAACTGCAAATTTGGAAACTATATCTTTTATGAATAAATTATTGATTTGCATTGAGAAACAACCGCTATAAGACCCCAAATGCCTGAGAATTCTGTTCCCTGCCAAATCAATCTCTTCACTTTGGCCACCATGATATCAAGGCACAATGAATTTCAGTCTCTATTTCTCAAAATGTTCAAGGTATCATCATTGCTAAACAAACAAACAAAAATGTTTACGAGTTACTAGTTTTTGTTTTTTTGAGTGGAAGTCTCATTGTGTTGCCCAGGCTGGAGTGCAGTGGCACACTCACAACTACCACAGGCTTCACTTTACCGTATGGTTGGCAGTTTTAGAATGGATTAGTACTTTTTAGCTATTTAGACACATTTCAAAGTAATTTATGTATAAAATTATGGACTTTTAAGTGAAGAATTTTTGGCACAACAATGTTAAGTAATTATTCCAAAGTAATATGGTAAAACTATAATTTAATTCCGAGTGGGCTAAAGAGTTTATACATAATAACTTCAGATATTATTTATCAATTATGAAAAGTTCTATTCCTGGCTTAATAAGCATTATTTAATTATAATAAAGGTTAAATTGTATCAGTTGTTTTTAATCAGCTACTTAAAATATTACATGACTTTCCCCTGTAAAGCTCCTAATGTGGGAAAATACAGATTTTTGAAG
>NW_007093904.1:0-974 GCF_000164805.1 Carlito syrichta
TTAAAATCTCGATTGGACATGACATAAACTATCTGAATGATTCCACTAGTTTCTCTTTCACTGGTACAATAATGGCACTAAGTGCAGAATTTACCTTGTGTCTGAACAAGGTTCTTTTGAAAACTTGGAAGTATTTTGCAGCATAGGTAAGATTAATCTGGAGAGCCAGTGCAAATATCAACCAGCAGCGTGTACCTGTGTGATGATGGTGACTCACTTGCCCTCTCCCAGCCTCAGTATTTCACTTTTCTTGACCACATAGAGTTGTTGAAAGGTTGAAATGAGGCTATGTAAATAGTTATACTTGTTTATTATTAAATACGAATGTCCATGTTTTTTGTTCTCTGTACACATGCACATAATCCTTTTATGGAAAGGAGAAGCATATGAGCATTTCTTGCTCTTTTGGCATTCATATTGTTTTTCTGGCTATCTGCCAGGGTGTGTTTATTATGCACACGTTTTCTGTGTGCCCATAAGTGTTTTTGTACATCACTGCTTTTAGCCTATGACAAATATGTAAACTCCTGTGACCTCTGTAGCAGAGACAGTCCTGGGTGTCTTAGCTTGATTCCTTTTTGAGGGACCTGATTGGATTCACATAGTTCAGCCCCAAATAAGTAGATTAAAAGTATTTTTAAAATACTTTGGTTCGTCTAAGTAAAATATTAGCCTTTTATAAGGACTGTGTAAATTTAGGTCATCTAAATGTATGAATAAACTGTATCTTTGGGCATTTTAAATTTTATGGTTTTGCACTTAAGTATAAAAGTATCCAGACCCAGGTCCTAGTCACTGACCACCCCTTATTAGTAAATCTATAGTTTTATCAGATTTATTAGAAATTTGCACTGACCATGGAAAGACACATTTTATATGTGCAGAATTGGGTTCATCTTATCAGCAATTTACCCAATTATGGGAGTAAAAAAGGAAGCATGTGCATTTTCCTCCTAATTCTGGAATAGCTCCTG
>NW_007093905.1:0-1729 GCF_000164805.1 Carlito syrichta
CCTCTTCTGATGCACAACCAATAATGGACATGGAACTTTACACAACTTTGGCCACCTGCCAAACCTTAACCAATGGAAGACCAAAGAGCCAAGACCATAGAAAAATGCAATGCCATACCGTAACACTAATTATTTTTAAATTGGGTGGAATCATTCTGAAGAATAAAGCATTGCGCGTATGCAAATAGCTGAACAGCTGATCCTTACGTATTTTTAATATTACAATTTCCAGGTTTGGAATTCATGAAAGTTATACTGCTGTCCTTATTAACAAACTGCGGAAGAAATGGTGTTAAGACTTAAAGATTTCCTTTACCTTTCCATCTTCTTACATCTCTAGTGATTGTTTAGGTCCATAGATTTATTGTTAAGCAAGGAAAGAAATGTCACTGTGACTCACACTTTCATTAGGTTGATTCGAGTTGAGTATCTAAAAACAAAAAGTTCACCCCTGCTAGATTATTCATCTAAGTTACTTCCTGAATGTGTCATTTGATCCTCAAAACAACAGATAAATGAATATCTTTCCCTCAACTGCAGAAATGAGACACTGTAGCTTAAAAACATGACAATGTGTTCAAGGTATATTGCTAAATCTGTTTGAAGAACTCTGCTGGTCTAATGAAAAGTCAAAATAATATTCACAGCATAATTATTTGCTATTTCGTTTACTATTTTTATATCCACTGACAGTTTTTAACACGTACACTTTGGCACAATTACCTGAGAAAAAAACCTCGAAGCAAAATGAAAAATTGCCATAACTACTCTGTCATTATGTGTAGTTCAAATAAAGACAGCTGGGCTACCATTGATTCTTTTGGGTTGGTGATATCTTCTGTCTCTTTTCCTATCAAATGAACTTGAAAACAGGAAAATTAAACTGTTCACAAAAACAGGCTGCCTAAGAAATTTCAAATTATATCAAGTGAGATATATCCTGATTAGATAAAAATATGAAATCACATGAAAGTTAGTACTTTAAAGATTATTAATATATACTGAAGGACTACAGACCTGTATTTCAATTCCCTCAGGATGATGTCATTTATCAAAAAATACTGCTGGTCGATATGGGAACTAATGAATCATTATGGTTAAAATATTTATAAATCACCACGTTACACCCTGGTTTAACGTATATTGAAACTCTATCATCGTACTTGATTTGGAGTATAAGGAGCCTGCATAATGCATTTCAGAACACTTGCACACCCCCACACAATTCCAGATCAATAGCCAAACAAATAAAGAGTAATGTACTCCAGTCCAGGGAAACCTCGGTGATAACATCAATCTGACCTTTAATTAACATTTACTGCTTACTTCTCACACATTCTCCACAACAAAGTTTCCTCTCCCAGAGGCAGTTCATTGGAGAATATTTATCACATGCTCATTCATCCACAGAAAGAGAAATTTCGTGATTAACATGATAACAGATAAGGCGAGAAATGATAACTTATCCCATGATGAAATGAAGAGAGGATGTAAAGGGGCCTGGGAACTCCAGCTATCATTAACTCCATTGAAAGTAAAAAGGTCTTTTGTCATTTCTTCACTGGGCAATAGGTCCAATTATCTAAAATCCTTGCCTAGAATTCAGACACATACCAGAGCAGGGCCCTTCAGGCAAACTCTGATGATCACTTTTGACAAATGTTCTGCTTGACCATAATGCAGTTACTCCAATGCTTTTAGAAAAGAGTACACTTACAATCAAACAATC
>NW_007093906.1:0-1163 GCF_000164805.1 Carlito syrichta
CGTTTTCAAGGTACACAATCATGTCATCTGCAAAGAGAGATAACTTGACTTCCTCTTTTCCTTTTTGGATACCCCTGATCACCTTCTCTTTTCTGATTGCTCTAACCAGGACTTCCAAAACTATAGTGAACAGGAGGGGTGAGAGTGGGCATCCTTGTCTTGTTACAGTTTTCAGGGGAGATGGTTCCAATTTTTGTTTGTTTAGGAATATGCTGACTGTGGGTGTCTCATAGATGGCTTTTACTATTTTGAGGTATGTTCCATGTATGCCTAGATGTTTGGGAATTTTTATCAAGAAGTGGTGCTGGATTTTATCAAAAACTTTCTCTGCGTCTAATGCTATAATCGTGTAGCTTTTGCTTTGATGTCTGTTGATGTATTTAATTATATTTATGATCTTGTGAATGATGAACCAGGCTTGCATCCCAGGGATGAAGCCTACTTGGTCATGTTGGATGATTTTTGAGAGGTGTTATTTAATCCGATTTGCTAGGATCTTGTTGAGAATTTTAGCATCTATGTTCATCAAAGATATTGGCCTGTAGTTCTCTTTCTTTTTTAATCTCTCCATTAATGTCTTGATATCTGGGTTTGTAGTTTGAGATCAGTCATTCTGGGGGCTTTTCATTGTTTGCATTCTGAAGTCAGTTTTCTCAGTGTCTGACCTCCCAGGAGTCTGTAATATACCCATATTCTTCTTTTCATTTTTCTTCATTTGTGCAGATTTTTCTCTCCCCCTTTCCCTCCCCTTCTTTAATTCTGTTTTTCAGGAAATGTGGGATTGCTTTTACTTCTTTTTGTCCAATCTCCTGTTCTTCCTTATGAGCATCCTCTGGCTTTGTTCACTTTTGAGGCTGGACTGTGGGTTGGGGCTGTATTTTTTTACTGTTTTGAGATTTAGTTGAGGGGGGAGCTCTGATTCAGAATTTATCTGCAGATCCCAGTATCCACCAACAGGTGTATGGGTTCACTGGAACCCACTTCCCCCACCTTACAGTCTGTCAATGCAGTGGGGTTTAGGTTTGCTCCCTGGAACTAAAGGAGGCAAGAAAAAGGAAAATAATGGAATAAGGGGGGTAAAGAAGAGATTGGAGAGAGAGGACTAAGAGGGCAAACAGACATACACACCAACTAATGAATAGAAAGTGACACAAGGCCAGAAA
>NW_007093907.1:0-1180 GCF_000164805.1 Carlito syrichta
TGACCAGTCCAAGATCTGGGACCTTTCATTGAGGCCTTCCTTTCCAGGAATTTTGGTGGGAATGCAGATAACAGAATCGCCGTGGGGGTTATGTTCTCATACCTCCTGTCCACCAGTCTTACTCTCTCCTTCCAGATGTGAGAAAACACTATTTCAGAACAAAATCCAGTAGATTTACCTAACTGGTGAAATAAGAAAGGTCTAGGAAGTTGCAATTCTCTTCATGCCCATCCCTCCTGTTCCTTTTGTTTTAAACGATGGAGCCAAATTTCAAACAAACATGGAAAAGGTGCATAAAAGCTAATGGATTTATTTCAAATGGGCTTCAGGGTCAACTAAACTTGAAGTTGACTCTTAGCCATCTGTTTGTGTGTCTGGAGTTGCACCTGCTTTGAATTAGGATAATTTAATAATATCCAATCAGACTGAGAGAGTACAAATGGTTTTGTTAATTAGATGAAAAAGTTGCATTTTATGACACTTATCATATTATCCGTGGGTGGATGACTGTGGCTGTACTCTGTGTTAAGGCCTTATCTATTATCTGTTCTGCCTTTCGAAAATCTATCTTATTTCAGTTTCCATCATGCTGGGTTGTTTTTGCCCAGTCTCTGTGGCCTTCTAGATTGGATGCTTGCCTGCCTTCTGGATCGCAACTCTTGGGAGTCTTTGCCTGATGTTTTGTGAACATACACATATGCAATTCCGGATATCATTGAGCTTCTGCTACCTGGGTTTAATTATATTAACTATAGGCTGTTTAGATATATTTTATTAAATTCAAATTTTTTGAATGTAAATACTTCTGTGAAATTAGAACAAAGACATGAAGCAGATTTGAAGCCCTGGATCTTTAAATTTTAAGACCTTGAAGGCTGGAACTGTGGTTCTATGGTGTGTGGTGTTTTTGTTTGTTTGTTTTCCCTTCACTATGTCCATGTTGCTTGACTTTGGGCATCACTGCCTTTTCTGTAAAATAAGAAGGCTGAGCTAGATCACCAGTGATTCTTGAATCTTAGCAGGCATCAGAATTCCCTGGAGGGTTTGCTCAATCACAGATTGCTCTCCCCTTTCCCAAGAGGCTGCTTCTGCAGGTCTGGAGTAGGACCTGAGAATTTGAATTTCAAACATGTTCCCCAGTGATGCTGATGTTGCTGGTCTAGATGACCTTTTAAGTCTT
>NW_007093908.1:0-1010 GCF_000164805.1 Carlito syrichta
AATAAAATGTGATTGCTTTCTGATAGATTAAAAAATAGTTTAAATCAACATCGTTTATGAGTTTTATCCTAGCCCCAATTTAAACTGGAATATGAAATTGAATACTCTCCTCACAGTAAATATTTTATAGGTCTTTGCCACAAATTTTCTATGCACAAAGTTCCAGGAGTATCTAAAGAAATGTTTTTTGAGAATAAAATTAATTGCCTTTTGATGCAATTAAAGTAACAGGCAGAGTGAGTCACTGCAATTACATTACTCTTAAATTAAAACGTAAATACAAGTGTGGTGCAGGGTCTCCCTGTCTCAGATGACACTCTCCGACGTCAGTTCCTGGCTCAGCCCTCATGGCTGGTGCTGGGTGTTTATTAAGGGGCTGGTGGCCCTTGGCAGAGGGTGAGCTGCTGCACACACCAGAGCCATCAAATTGACATGGCCCATGCAGATGGCTCCATCCCGTTCATGGAAGCAGACAGGTCCCAGTTGGCCGGGACAAACATTTCAGTCATCCCTTAGAAAGTATCACTTTCAAAAGCTCGATTAAAAGATTATCTGTGTATAATATATCTGGGTTTACAAGGCATTCGGATTTCATCATTTTCCAATTCCCAGTCCCCCAAACGAGCATGCTTACATTTTGACATCACAAGTCGCCAGCCCACGAGGATTTTCCTTTGGTTTCCTCAAATGCTAATTATGTAACAAGTCTCATTCAGTTCATATGATTCACTTGAGCAGTAGGTACTTCGTTTACATTCAACAGTCAAAAGGGATGTGAAGCCTCTCTTATTCCTCCAAAACAATCATGCTGTGTGCCCAGCTCCTTTGTGTGCAGTGTTCACATCCACCAGCACTGTGAGTGAGATCGGACTCAGAGCCACCACCAGCAGGTCTGTTCTGTCCTGTGAATACAGAGGATGAGTATTAAGTCATTCGCTCACCAGCACAACTTGAGCAGATTTCTATATGCCTGTGAGAGTAGCCTCCAACTAAGAATGCACGCCGAAACT
>NW_007093909.1:0-947 GCF_000164805.1 Carlito syrichta
CCACCCCCACCCCACGTCAGTGCCCTGGATCAGAAGAGCCGGCTGCCTTGGGACCCATAGCACCAGGGCTCCAGGAACCGAGGCAGGTATCCTGTGCAGCTGGCGAGACCATGCGAAGCTTGGAGGAAGAGGTGACTGGGACTCACCTGTGGGAAAGCTCGGACAGTCGGCAAGCTGGGAATGACAGGTTTGGGATCCCAGGATGTAGCCGGATCTTCAGAGCACTCGGGTGTGGGTGGCAGAGGAGGTGCATCCATGATCTGCCAGTCTTTGAGCCAAGTTGATTTTTAAACTGGTTTTAAGACTTTATGGAAAATTTGTTATGATTTGGCAGTTCTATAAATGGGAGGAACTTGTTATGACTGAAAAAGACAGTTTTTTTATTCTCTCCTCAAGCTCTGGGTTAGTCTCTTACCCTCCCACCTCCTATCCCTGGGGCACATTTACATAAGGGCAAGATCAAACAAATTCAACAGTGTCCACAGTTTCATTTCTTCCAAAATAATTCTCTAGTTTTGAAGCTCTGACATCATGAGATCCCCAGTGAAGAGGGGGACGTTCCTTGGGGACTCCATTTTCCCAGCACTGGGTGCACAGACTCGCCGCCAGGATGCAATGGGCCTGGTCTCCAACCTTTCAAAATGACCTTTCTCCATTGCCCAGATGGCAGGGACTCCAGGCAGCGAGGTGGAGGGCCTGACTGTTCCAGGCCGACCACCCCAGCCTGGCTCCGCCCCAACGTGGGCCCTGGTTTACCTGCATCGTTAAGCACTCATGAGAACCTCTCACTTTTCTCCACCAAGACGTGGAAAGCCACTCCCTCTTTGCGACAGTTTAGCGAGTGTCACACAGTTCCCAGTGGCCGAGACCCGCGGGGTCATGCACAATTGTTACCCTGGTGCCTTGGGTTTCAGGTTAAGACATTGGGGGGGTCTACCTGTGGCGAC
>NW_007093910.1:0-905 GCF_000164805.1 Carlito syrichta
CCTGGCTTATTATTGGGAGACAATACTTTACCTTGTCACAAAAATGTAATTCTCAGGTGAATTAAAGGACAAATGAGACTTGAAACATTTCAGGTATTTGCATGCTCTCTAGAAAAGGGAATTTCTAGACAATAAAGCAGTAGAAGTCAATGGAAAAGACTGATGAATAGCTGCTTGTTTGCAAATAGAAAACTCTGTATATCTTACTAAAACATCCAAACCATAAGCACCAGCAGGCCAAGCAATGCCTCATTGCCAAGAGGTTGTTGGGGCAATGACAATCTAAGGTTTGTGTCTGATGGTTGTCCCCACTCTAGTGTTTTATAGTATGGCTGTCTGTGAATCTGATTCATGTCTCTGCCATGTATCACATTATTTCGATGAAGATACTCTCCCCTATCTTTTGTTTACTAATGTTCATGTGGCTAGTTCAGTACAGCTTATTCACACCCAGGAACCTCTCCTTCTCTAACTCTGTTCTCTGTCTTACAGGAACCAAGGGTGGCTTCTGGTGTTCTGTGTGGCTTCATCATGTCCTCCTCCCTCTCATCCACTTCATGATGTAATTCTTGGCACATTTACTCCCTCTGTAGAGTAGGAGGTGATATCATAGAGAAGGGGACAGAGCTATCCAAATTCGTGGGAGCAACTGCTCAGGTGTGTTGGGGGTCCTGTACTCAGGAAGCGAAACAAGGAATCCTCCACAGTAAGTAACCCCACTCTCAAGTGCACCCAAATTTCTGTTTAAACATTTCCCTGTACACTGGAGTTTCCTCTTTGGTTCTTTTCTAGAGTTAATCAGTTTCCCTTTTAGAATTCCCAGTTCAGTTCAATTTTCCTCCTTTCTGGGCCTCCCCTCCTCTCTCCCCCCTCTTTCCCACCTGTGCCCCTCCCTCCAGTTCCCC
>NW_007093911.1:0-1286 GCF_000164805.1 Carlito syrichta
ATATTAGAAGTGCTAGCAGCAGTTCTAGTAACTACTGAATTATCAGTGGCTACAAGCATAGAGAATATTGTGAGGCATCAGTGACAATTATAATGTAATATAAAAAGTCTGCAAATTCTGTTGGTGACAAAAGTCCCCGTTACTTCTAATATTACTGTGCTTTGTTGCCTACATTTGTAATTAAATGCTAAAGTCAGTTAGAAAAAGTAATCAGAGTCTTGAAAAACGATAGACATATTTCTTCATCCAAATTCATAAAACAAGGAAATAAGTTCCAAGATTATAAGGAAGAAGAGAAGATGGATCATATTCTTCTCCCATTTTCTAGTATAAATGACTTGTTTTCACCCCCCTGGACTTCCAAAAAATAGAGTATAAAGAAATAGAGAAACACATCTACACTAACATTCAACAGCCAGGTAGTAACCCCAACACTTGAGAAGGAGGTGAATCGAAGTTGTAGCTTCCTCTTCCTTTGGGTTGAAGCACTCTGTTCTTGATCCTCAGGGGAAATAAAGAGAAGAAAATAAAAGCCATGCACTCCTTATAGAGGACAATAAGTGGAGGGTCACTTAAAAAACATTCCTCTCTGTCAAGGGAAGAGTTTAACAGACTTCAAAAAAGATCCTCCTGCTATTTCTTCTAAGTTTTTGTGCCTTCCTGGGATGAGGATGTTAGTACATTTTCCTAAGACCTTCCAAAAGCTATAATATATTGCCACCAGAAGATTCCGAGGTAAGTCAGGATAGTTCTTTAATTCATTTTACCTAAATGCACACTCTATACCAGATCTAACAGACAGTTCCTGTTCCAGTTCCAGTTTATAGTTTCCTCTCTTCAGAGGTTACTCTTTCATTAAATTGTGAGTGAAAGTAAAATTTAAGCCTAAATTTTTCTGATTCCAAAGTTTTAGGCTTTATATTGCATTCTGCTATACTACCTGAAACAAAAGATTTTAAAAATCCATGAATTTTTATATTCCATATTGTTGATCAATAATGAGCTATTAATAAATTATATTTCCTTATTTATCATAATATAGAATATATTTCTTGGAAGGCTATTATACAGACACACTTTGCTAGTCTCCAGAGGTATAAATTGCATGTGAAAAAGACACAAAAACTTTGACCTATTGGCACTTGTAGTCTAGAGTAATAGACATTAACCAAAAAACCATGCAAAATAAATTTATAATTACAAACTGTAATTACTGTCCTGAAACTAATTTATGAAGTGCTATAGAATGAGAACTTCTAAAGAAATCAAGACATCAGAAAAGACAT
>NW_007093912.1:0-871 GCF_000164805.1 Carlito syrichta
CCACATAGAAAAAAAGTTTGATATTTGCACAATGTGTCTTGCATCTATTAGGACTAAAGGAATCTTATATTTTCAAAAATAGCTAAAACTAGACTTTCAGGATGGGCTTGGTGGCTCAGCCTGCAATCCCAGGCTGGGGTGAATGAATTGCCTGAGCCCACGGCTTCAAGACCAGTCCAGCCTACTTGGCATGACCTTGTCTCTACAATAAATAAGAAAAAAATAGCCGGGCATGGTAGCATGTGCCTGTAGTTCCAGTTACATGGAAGACTGAGGCAGAAGGATCACCAGAACCCAGAGGTCAATGCTGGAGTGGCCATGAGTTTGCCACTGCACACCAGTCTGAGCAACAGAGAGAGACAACAACTCAAAAAAAAGCAAAAAACAACAAAAACAAAACTAGACTTTCATACAAATATAAAATGAACACATATAAGAGATTTTATTTAACTCAGTAGTTAATGAAAAAACAACTAAGAAGCTGGACTCGGTGGTCCCACCTGTAATCCCGCGCCTTTGGGAGGCAGAGGTGAGTAGATTGCCTGAGTCCACGGATTCGAGACCCGCCTGGGCAGGCGAGACCTCATCTCTACAATAAATCAAAAAATCAGCCGGGCATGGTAGCGCATGATTGTAATTCCAGCTACTTGGAAGGCTGAGGTGGAAGGATCACCGGATACCAGCACGTTGAGGCTGCGGTGGCCGGGAGCGGCCACTGCACTCCAGTCTGGGCGACAGAGTGAGACTCCAACTCAAAAAAAAAAAAAAAACCCTAAAATATTACAGCTGATTCAAAGGAGAATTCAAAGCACCATAAGTATTCAAGTCCTTTAAAAAAGCAAAAATAAATATTAAAATAGTTGCAAAATTG
>NW_007093913.1:0-1443 GCF_000164805.1 Carlito syrichta
CGGTGAGGTGAGCGAATCGCCCGACCCCGCGGGTTCGAGACCCGCCCGGGCGCCTCGGCGACACCCTATCTCCACACACACACACACTCACTCACACACACACACACACACACACACACACACACACACACACGCCAGGCACGGTAGCGCACGCCTGTAGTTCTCCCGCCCAGGGAACCCGGCGAGACCTCATCTCTACAATAAATCAAAAATAGCCGGGCGTGGTAGCACGTGCCCGTAGTTCCAGCTACTCGGAAGGCCGAGGCAAAAGGATCGCCAGAGCACGGCAGGTCAAGGCTGGGGTGGCCAGGAGTGTACCACTGCCCTCCAGCCCGGGTGACAGAGTGAGACTCCAACTCATTAAAAAAAAAAAAAGAAGAAGAATCATCTCTAGGTGGGACCAGGCCCGGTGTCTCACACCGAGAGACCCAAGAGATTCAAAAAAGCGATACTCGCCGTAAAAGAAGCGTTCACCGTATCTCATCCCCGCCTCACGTTCGCAATATTGAAATCTCACCTCAGACCCCGTAGGACTAGGCACATCCCGTCGCCCGTAGCGACCGCGATCGTGAAGTCACACAACGTCTTCAGCAGCGCGTGTACCCGGAACTCCCGTTAAGCTCCGTCCGCCCCAATCGCCGCGCCGACCTCCGCTTCCGCAACGGGACGTAAACGGTAAGCGATAAGTCCCTTCCGGACGTTCCCGCGCTCAGATCGCAGTCGACTCTGAGGCGCCAGCCACTCTCCCGGCGGGCTCTACGTCGACTCCAACCTCCGGCTCCCATACCCAAGTCGATCTACACGCCGTGACCGTGTAAACCCAGCTCATCCGGCCTTCCGTTCCGCCCGTCTGGCAGTCACTCGTCCATCACAAGTAACTAAGCCCGAGCCCGTGCAAATCGAACCCGAATCAACCCATCAAAGTCTCCGTAACCGCGTCACACAGTCTCATCCAATCCCGCGCGCACAAGTCCGTCAAGCCACCCCGCCCCTTCAGAACGACGTAGAAAAGGCGCGTGTCAGCCCGGGTCGGGTCTCTCGTCCCCGAAGTCGCCGCGTCGGCTTCAAACGCGAGCCCAGACTCGAGCCCGAATAAAGTGTGTTCGCATCGGAGCCGGCTCTCTGTGGTCTCCGGGATTTAAAATCTCGGGTCTCACGCCACCAGTCACACTCGTCGTCCCGGCACTTTGGGAAGCCAAAGCGAGTCGACGGCCGGGATCCAGGAGCTCAAGACCAGCCCGGGCAACATAGCGAGATCTCATCCCTAGCAAAAAAAAAACAGAGCGAATTCACGAATACACAAATCAGTCAGGTGGAGTGGCACGCACCCGTCGTCCCAGCCATTCAGGAGGCCGAGGAGGGTGGATCACCCGAGCCCAGGAGGTCAAGGTTGCAGGTCACAGTGAGGTGTGACCGTGTTCTCTGCACTCCAGCCCGGATGGC
>NW_007093914.1:0-681 GCF_000164805.1 Carlito syrichta
GATGGGAACCCCACAGTGGAGCAAGAAGGCATTACTTGGTGAATTCCCTGGGTGCATTCTGAAATGTTTCTCCCTTTCAAATTTTTGTGTGGGAGGATACACAATTGCTCTGCCAAACGCATTGACGGAAAAGAGCTGACTGCCTTGGTGGTGCTTGTTTTGAATGTCCGTCTCCCTTGGAAAGTGCTGTGTGAGAAGTGTGCTGCACTGTGAGGTTCTGGCACTGAGTGTGCGTGCTGTCATTCCTCCTTCCCACTTGTTCCCTTTCGTGTATCTTACGCTCTACAGGGTGACTGCTTGGGCGTGCGGCTTGTCAACCTCTCCCATGCGGGAATGCTCATCTCCCCTGTGCCACAATGAGGGATCTGAGACATTCACAGTTACTTGTGGGAAGGCATTATGTGTGACCCGGGGGAATTCTGAATTGCTCTTTCTTGACACCTTCTCCTGTCAGGGAAAGCAATGAGACTGTGGATTGCTGGTGGGAGTGGCCTTTCTTAGGCCTGGGGTGCACGGGCACCTTCCTGGCTTATGTCTGTGCCCAATGTGTGCTGCAGTGTCACCTCTTTGTGTGACCATTATTCTTCATTGCCGCCTGCTGTAATACCTCATTCTCACTCTTTCCCCTTGATTTGTGTTCCTTTCCGTAGAGGGCCTTTGCGTACGAGCGTGAAACCTCCG
>NW_007093915.1:0-709 GCF_000164805.1 Carlito syrichta
CACTCCTTCTCTCTCACTTTTCCTCGGTTACAGTCACTTCCTGTAACTGCCCCTTTAATAAATCTCTTGGTTCTGGCCGGGTGTGGAGTCTTTACTGGCGCTGAAGTCCTTTCATTGTTGCCGTGACTCGGATCAGGTGCTTCCTCGTCTCTGCGCATCCACCCCAGCGATTGTTGGATAGGTAAGTCCCCCTCCCCCAAACAAAAAAGCCTAAAACTTGCCACTGGAGGGAACTGACCTAAAATCCAGCCCCTCCGGCCCCCAGGTGAGGGGGAACACATCCCACCTCGGCCTTCATGACCACCATGGACCCTAAAGTCTTCCTCTTCAAGGAAGACTTTATCTCTCTCAAACTTTAAAAACTTCCGCAGCTGCCAGGCTGCAGCAGGCCCCAGGGGTCCCATGTCTGCTAACCCACAGCGGTTTCCGTAAAATTCTCTTTCTCTCCCTCTCTCTCTCCCCCTGCTAAGGAATCCCACAGCTGCCAGGCCACAGTGGACCCCAGGGGTCCCACATCTGCTGGCCCACAGCGGATTCTAAAGGACTCCTATATCTGTTGGGCAACAGTAAACCTCAGAGTTTTCACGTCTATTGCCCCGCAATAAGCCCTGTTCGACCGGCAGGAATCTCAAACATGCTCCCACCCACTGTCCGGTCAAGTGCTTTCTGTCTGGTCCAAAAATCCTTACACAAGGTGCCTTGACCCCTC
>NW_007093916.1:0-702 GCF_000164805.1 Carlito syrichta
CTCAGGTGATCCTTCTGCCTCAGCCTTCCAAGTAGCTAGAACTACAGGTGCACGCCATCATGCCTGGCAAGTGTTTGTGATTTATTGTAGGGACAAGATCTCACCAAGTTGCCCAGGTTGGTCTCGAACCTCCGGACTCAGGCAATCCTCTCGCCTTGGCCTCCCAAAGTACTGGGATTACGGGTTGAGCCACCGCACCCAGCCAAGTTGTTTCTTAAAAACAAGTCTAGCCTCCATTTTAATTTTTGCCACTCTTTTCAAAAGAAAAAATGATGTTCTAATCTTTGAAAGTTATTCTGATGGCTTAGAATGCCATATCCCTTTACTAAAGATTTACTAAACAGCCCTTTTATCCCTTTAATAAACACCCCTTGGGGAGGTGAATCTTTTCTTTCTCTCTCTCTAATTTACTTTTAAAATAAACTGTTTTCTAATCTAAAAAAAACAGATTTTGAGACTGGGCACACCTAAAATCCCAGCACTTTGGAAGACCAAAGCGGGAGGACTGTTTGAGTCCAGGAGTTCAAGACCAGCCTATGTAATACAGTTGAGATCTCATCTCTCAAACATAAACAAATAAATAAAAAGTAGTTGGGCACGGCAGCACAGGATTGTAGTTTCAGCTACTTGGGAGGCTAGGGCAGAAGGATTGCCCAAGCCCAGGAGTCAAGGTTGCAGTGGGCTGTGATTGTGCCACCGCAC
>NW_007093917.1:0-853 GCF_000164805.1 Carlito syrichta
CATCTCAAAAATCCAAGAGGATCTGTCATAAACCTCCTTACACTGAAAAGGATTTTGGCAAAATCTCCAGGGGGAAAACAAATGTGCAAAAGACAATCACATTCTTATACACTAAAAACAAATGGGCAGAGAACCAAATAAAAAGCACAATCCCATTTACAATAGCCATGAAAAGAGTGAAACACCTGGGCATCTTTCTAACAAGAGTAGAGAAAGATCTTCATAACAAAAATTTAAAATTAGTCTCAAAATAGCTCTAGTCTGTTTTTTTAAGTAACATGCATTGACAATGCAAATAAAATCATCCATAGAGATATTTTGAAGTAAATAAAAATGTACAAGGTTTTTTCTGCTTAGCTACACATATTTCCGTAGCTACAATACATAGAAATCTTAAAATATTACACTGTTGTAGATTTCAAGTAACAAAATGACCACAGTTATTCCATTCATAATGGAAAAATTATCCCAAGTTTGGATAAAATTACTTTCAGATAATATTGAAACACCTCTGTATGCTTCTGGAGTGCAGCTAATGTTTACATTCATAGTATAAACTGACTTTAAATAGGTATAATAAGGGACTTGAAAAGTAAAAGATAAGCAGGATTAGAATAAGAGCAAGAAAGCCAAAATTTATTAACCTTTAGGAGCATCATTCACTAATACCTGACTCTACGTAATTAATCATAATGATATAAGGCTTTATTTTACCTCACATCTCCTGAATTGCTCAGTGAAATATAGTGGAGAAAAAAAATCGTTTCTAAGAGAAATGGATCTTTAAAAAAATATTGACGTGCTGAACTTGTATTATATTTACAACAAGATAGATCAATTTACTCAATTTCCA
>NW_007093918.1:0-505 GCF_000164805.1 Carlito syrichta
CTGGGCTCGATGGCTCAGCCTGTCATCCCAGCACTTTGGGAGGAAGAGGAGATTGAATTGCCTGAACCCGCGGGTTTGAGACCAGCCTGGGCAACTTGGTGAGACCTCATCTCACAATCAATCAAAAAATAGCCAGATGTGGTAGCACGCGCCAGTAGTTCCGGCTACTTGGGAGGCTGAGGTGGAAGGATCGCTGGAGCCCAGCAGCTTGACTCTGGGGTGGCTGTGAGAGTGCCACTGTGCTCCAGCCTAGGCAACTCAGTGAGACTCCAACTCAAAAAAAAAAGTTTTGAATTTATTGTCAAAATGGTTTGTAGAATAACTTAGAAGATTAAAAACCATTTTGGCCAAAGAGGTTTCATTAGCATGGAGTAAGTGTTTGCAAATAAATTATTTATTGACGTTAATTTCATATTTCTGAAATAGTTGTAGCTTTTGTTTTTTGTTTTTTGTTTTGAATTGGAGTCTCAGTCTGTCGCCCAGATTGGAGTGTAGTGGCCGCTTC
>NW_007093919.1:0-942 GCF_000164805.1 Carlito syrichta
CCTTAAAACTTTTGTACATATTCTTGTGACACGCTGTATTTTCTGCTGGTGAATGTTAATTTAAACTTATAGATATGCAAGCCCTACTCCAAAGGTTCCCCTGCCTATTGGAAGGAAATATAAAATGATATTTCCCTTGTATTTTAAACCAATTTCTATTTTTCAAAGTGTATTTCCACTGAATCCCCGAGGATTTTCTCTACCTAAGACATAATGGTGTACTCTGCAACAATGTCTCAGATTAATGTGATACTTTTTACCGACAAGCCTTGAAAATCATGCACACACACAAAAAGAGACCACTGGAGCCCTATGTTTAGAAACCAAAATAACATGGAGATTTCGAAAGAAGAATATGGGATCCTCATTCATATAAAAATTTAGATAATCGAAAATTCTAGAAAACTGACTTTGATGTTACTGAAGCGATGTTCAAATCCTGAGAGACAAATGGCTCAACGGCTGGAAAATAATAGGAAAAACATGCAGAAGTGTCTAAACTAGAGAAAGTGATGACATATGATTAGGTTGTGCTATGACCAAACTCCAACAAGTCTCTGTGACCATAGTAATGAAAGACTACATCGTGGGGAACCCCTCAGGGACCTCCCACTGTGGGAGCTTTTCTGTCCTCTCAATAACTTCTGCGTGAAAACAAAAAGACTACATTGCCCACTGGATCCTAGGACGGCCACTTACCCGTGCAGACGTTTTCGGATAGGTGTGAACACCTTGCTTCCTTCAATTCTTGGGGAATGAAAATCCACCATATCTTCCGCTCTTGTCAGAGCACTGTACATAAATCCTTGATACTGAAGGCTTGCTCAGTCGTCAAGGTCCCGCCCATTATGATGTCACAGTTCTGAGGCTGATGTCCCTGAATGGCAAGCTGACATGCTGGATTTTCCTGACTTTGCTCACATCTTTTAATTGAAAAAATTA
>NW_007093920.1:0-860 GCF_000164805.1 Carlito syrichta
CAAAGCTTTTAAGCCTCTCATTCCCCCTCCCATAGGAACCTAAAGAAAGGACCCAACCATGGGTCTGCACAAGTTTCTCGAAGGCCATCCCGAAAATGAGTGGGAGGATTAACACAACAAGGATGAGTGCCGCGTGGCTGGTATTGCTGTTTGAGTACCATGAGTTGAACGGTGCTGACTCAGGCTTTACAAAGGCTATAAGCCTGTTGATGATGCAAGGCCCAAAAATGAGTAGGAGAATTAAAACAGCTAAAGGGCCAGCTACGGTGGAAATTAATGTAGTATACCAGGGTGTGTGCTTAAACCATGCTTCAAACCAATTGAGTTGTTGCTCTCGTTCTTTTTTGCGTTCAGCTAACTCTTCCCTTACCTTAGCCATGGATTCCCTGACAATACCTGAGTGGTCCGTGTGGAAACAACATTCTTCTCCTAGGGTGGCGCATGTTCCTCCCTGCTGCAGAAATAACAAGTCTAGCCCTCTATGGTTCTGTAGGACCACCTCGGATAACGAGGTAAGGGATTCCTGAAGGTAAGAGACGGAAAATTCAATTCTCTCGATGTCTATGTCTATAGCAGCCCTAAGGCCATTATAATAGTGACTTTGGGTAGCTAGGGAGGCAATACCCATTCCGGCTCCTGTTAGTCCAAGTCCAAGAGGAACTGCCATGGAAATGGGGGTGACTGGTTCTCTTCTGTCTCTCCGGTGGATACCTGGGGTAAACCACCGGAGTATATCCTCATCTGAGTTGTAGAGAATTTTTGGAAGTAATTGGACTAACACGCAGAAGCCTTGTTGGGTCTGATTTAAGACCTGCCCGTGGAAGCAAGGGGTTAAGCCTGTTGAACATGCTCACCAGCTG
>NW_007093921.1:0-532 GCF_000164805.1 Carlito syrichta
ATTCAATGTGATGTTAGCTTCATAAAATGATTTGGGGAGAGTTCCATCTTTCTCAATCACCTGAAATACCTTCAGTAGAATTGGAATCAGCTCCTCCTTAAATGTCTTGTAGAATTCTGCTGGAAAGCCATCTGGTCCAGGGCTTTTTTTTGTAGGTAGTTTTCTTATTACTTAGTCAATTTCCTTGATTTATTGGTCTATTTATGGTCTCAGTTTCTTCTTGTTTCATCCTAGGCAGGTTGTGTGATGATAGAAAGTCCTCCATTTCCTTGAGGTTTTCACGTTTGTTTCCATACAAGTGTACATAGTAGTCTCTAATGATCTTTTGTATTTCTTCAGGGTCAGATGTGACTTCATCTTTTGTGTTTCTTATTGTGCTTATTTGAGTTTTTTCTTGTTTTTTCTTGGTCAGTCTAGCTAGGGAACCATTGATCTTGTTTATCCTTTCTAAGAACCATCTTTTTGTTTCATTGATTTTTTTGTATAATCTTTTTGTCTTCTATGTCCTGGATTTGGGCTTTTATTTTGGTGA
>NW_007093922.1:0-838 GCF_000164805.1 Carlito syrichta
GTATTGGTACAGGAACAGGCATATAGATCAATGGAACAGAATTGAGATTCCAGAAGCAAAACCTCAATTTCTCAACCAACTCATCTTTCGACAAAGCCCCCATCACCTACCAATGGGGAGAGGAGAACCTATTCAGTAAATGGTGCTGGGAAAATTGGCTGACCACATGCAGAAGATTGAAACAGGACCCCTATCTATCCCCATGCACAAAGGTTAACTCCAAATGGATCAGAGACCTAAATGTAAAACCTCAAACCATAAGAACCTTAGATAAGGAAGGAAATACTCTCATGGAAATCGGAACTGGCATCCAATTTCTGTACAAAACCCGAAACCCACAGGACTTAAGAGAGAAGATAGACAAATGGGACTTTATTAAACTGACAAGCTTCTGCAAAGCCAAAGAAACCATCAAGAGAGCAGGGAGACAGCCTACAGACTGGGAAAAAGTATTTGCCAACTCTAGGTCTGACAAAGGCTTAACATCCTGGATCTACAAGGAACTGAAGCGTACTGAAAAGAAGAAAACAAACAACCCCATTATAAAATGGGCAAAAGACATGAACAGACACTTCACAAAAGAAGACATTCAAGCAGCCAACAAACACATGAAGAAATGCTCAACCTCACTAATCATCAGGGAGATGCAAATCAAAACCACACTGAGATACCACCTAACTCCAGTCAGAATGGCAATTATCAACAACTCAAAAATACAGCTGCTGGAGAGGGTGTGGTGAAAAGGGAACACTTCTACACTGTTGGTGGGAGTGTAAACTAGTGCAACCTCTGTGGAAAGCAGTGTTGGCGATTCCTAAAAGCTCTAAAAATTGACCTT
>NW_007093923.1:0-1035 GCF_000164805.1 Carlito syrichta
AAAGGATAGTAGTGAATTGAAGAACAGGGAACACATGACAAGGTGTATGCCTATACAATCAAGGCTGCACCAATTCAGGGGAGTAGAAGAGAGGACAGGGACAGCAACAAAGAGTAGATGGCCCATTATGCCTTTGCTTCCAAAGTTAAAATGCTGGACTCCAGCATACAGTGGTTGTGGAAGAAAAAAATACAGAACTCAGGTCCTAGTTATGAGTATGCTGTAGGAGGATAGAGAAGACTGTTTTCCTAATTCTTTAGAAGCAGCTTTAGAGCTACTTGGCTTTAGCCAAAAGGCTTTTCGGTCTTAGATGGAAAACTGAATTGAGACTACTAGAACCTAACTGGGAGCGTAGGAGGCCAATCCAGGAGTAAAGGCATTAGGAAGAGGATAGAGCCAGGTTTTATACATGGCCAGCTCTCCAGGTGATAACTAGTTGTGGGCCTTATCATTTTCAGGCACAACTTGGATTGGTTGATTTGTCAGTTAACCTGTGAGCCGGACATGGTGGCGTGCATCTCCAGTACCTTCCAGCTACTTGGAAGTCTGAGGCAGAAGGATAGCCTGAGTCCACCAGTTGGAGTCTGTGATGGCCATGAGCACCTCACTGCACTCTAGCCTGGGCGAAAAGAGTGAGAATCCAACTCAAAAATAAAAAGCTGGGCTCGGTGGCTCAGCCTGCAATCCCATGCCTTTGGGAGGCTGAGGTGAGTGGATTGCCTGAACTCGTGGGTTCGAGACCCACCTGGGCAACTTGGTGAGACCTCCTCTCTACAGTAAATCAAAAAATCAGTCAGGCATGGTAGGGCGTGCCTGTAGTTACAGCTCCTTGGAAGGCTGAGGTGGAAGGATCACCGGAGCCCAGCAGGTCGAGGCTGCGGAGGCTGGGAGTGGCCACTGCACTCCAGTCTAGGCGACAGAGTGAGACTCCAACTCAAAAAAATTAAAATAAAAGACACAAGAAGCCTACCACTCCCAACATCCTGTTTATTGATGAATGCCTCAGGTCTGCACTTGACTGCAAATTGTATGCTC
>NW_007093924.1:0-1309 GCF_000164805.1 Carlito syrichta
CTGGAAGCTGACACACGTGGGGACATGACCTCCCTCGAAGGTCTCAATGCCTTCAGAGATTCATCTCACATGATGGTAAATTCAAGAAATGCTCAGATTTCTACTTTAAATGAAAGCCTAAATTGTGTTAACATGGCAGATACTAACATAGTATACTTTTTAAAGATTTCTGCTACTTAGTTTCAATCAAAACAGTTTCAGTCTTCCCTTTTCTCTAGGCATTTAGGCATGGCAATAATAACTGAAGGGGAAAAGTTCCTGTGTGTTGTTAGGATACATTTAGCATGGGTTCTTTACTCTTTCTGAGACTGCCAGTTCATGTTGTCTGTCTTGTCTAATTAGCCCCAACCATGGTAGGAGGGATCCAGCACGATGCCAGTTTAGCAGATGAGAAGATAGACATTCTTTCCAGGCTGTTAAGCTTCTCCTCTACAGGCACGCAGCAGCCAAATGGCCAAGTTGAGGTTCACGTCCAGGTCATTTTGCTTTTTTGCTATTTTATTTCTTAGCTCTGATAAACAATCTTAAGGAGTAGGACCTCTCAAAAATATATCATCAGATTGGATTTCTATTGAGAAGACACCTCATTGACACTACTGGAGTTTTGTGATGGCATCATCTTCCAAATTAACCATAATAGCACTGTTGGTCAGGTGCATAGGGCTGGGCCTCTTCAAGCACTGCATGTCCTCGGCCCTTGATGAACCAGATGCTTATTTACCTCTTCTTTCTCCAACACACCCTGTGCCTTTGCCTCGAATTCTCTCTGTTGACTTGAAGCCAATCCAGTGCAATGGAAAGGGCAGCCAAACTTCCCCACATTATCCTTTGAGTAGCTGGAGGCCAAGTGCCCTTCAGAGATTGGTGACCATGAGCTCAGAGGCAATGTGGAAGACAAAGTAAGTGATGTGTCTGTGATATAGCAAGAAACAGAGGGGTTGTGTCTTTTCAATTGTGGATCACAGACTTTCATCCTCTTCACATATGTGCCTTTAACAGGGTTATCCCACCCTACTCTCCTAAGGGTGGGTGTGCCCTTTCTCTGGGGCCTGTGGGGTGGACTGGACTGGACTCATCCCAGGAGGCAGCATCTTCATGCATCCTGATACCATGTGGCATGTGGTCCAGCCTCCCCTTGTACCAAAGGTGCGGTCTCCTGGGACCCATCTCTTGTAACATGGAGCACTGTGGAGAAGAAAAGTTATAGACACAACTCTCCCAAGCAATGCTGGTCTGTCTGGCAGGTGGGCCCCTCTTCTGTCAGCTGGAGAACTTCAGGATGCCTTCTTAGGGAGGGGCAAGGCCACTG
>NW_007093925.1:0-1118 GCF_000164805.1 Carlito syrichta
CCTGACTAAAGTTTTGAGAAACCATGGGCACTGTAGGAATCCTGACTAAAGTTTCTGACAAAACTTTGAGTGACTGATAGTTTTTGCCTTAGAGTACATAAGTAGGAAGTTGGTTATTTGACTGATTCTGATGTGCCAAAACAAGGAAGTCTTTTTGTTTGTTTTAGGTAAAAATAAATACCAACATGACCATACTCTGTAAACTTTTAGGACACTACATTTTGCTTTTTCTTCCAATGTTACCTTAGTCTCACCATAGAAGAACATAAGTTCTGTGGAGTCACGGGCAACATATAAGTTCTGTGGAGTCATGGGCTACATATTTCACTTTAACATGCAGCTCATTAATTTATACAAGCAAACTGGGCTCAGTGGCTCAGTTTGTAATCCCTCACCTTCAGGAGGCTGAGGTGAGTGGATTGCCTGAGCCTGCGGGTTCGAGACCCACCCGGGCAGCGAGACCTCATCTCTACAATAAATCAAAAAATCAACCGGGTGTGATAGCGCGTGCCTGTAATTCCAGTTACTTGGAAGACTGAGGCAGAAGGATTGCCGGAGCCCAGCAAGTCGAGGCTGTGGTGGCCAGGAGCAGCCACTGCACTCCAGTCTCAGTGACAGAGTGAGACTCCAACTCAATAATAATAATAATAATTTATACAAGCACTTGTTAACTTGAAATGACCCATTGCAATTTACAAAGGGTTTCTATGTTAGATGACAGATATTTATCATGGTTTAGGATTAAGAGTACATTTTTAATCTGAAGAAAATGTTTTTTTAAGTCTAAATTGGAAACTGAAAGATTATATTTATCAGAAGTAGATTCAAAATGATTGCATCCTGTGGTAAGTTCTGCTTAGTGATGAGATACTTTGCAGTGTACCTCATGAGAATGTCACATATATTAAACGATAGCAGAACAGGATATCTATACCTACAATTCACTTTGTCAATTTTTTAAAAAATTGTGTTTAAAAATAATTTCTTTCATTTTTTATTTTTCATACTTTCGAAAAAATATCTGTTGAAAATTCTGGGTCTTTTAGTTATCCATAGATATACTGAATTAAGAGCAGAAGTATATACATCCATTTCTTTATCCATAATCTGGCTCAATA
>NW_007093926.1:0-956 GCF_000164805.1 Carlito syrichta
AGCAGTCCCAGCTGCTCAGGAGGCTGAGGGAAAAGGATCACCTGAGCTCAAAAGGTCGAGGCTGTGGTAAGCCATGATCGTACCACTGCACTCTAGCCTGGGTGACAGAGTGAGACCCCGACTCAAAAAAAATTTAGTGAATTAACTGCACCCATCTCAAGGCACTGGCTTCAGGATTAAGAAGAAACACACATGTAAAAAGCCCCTAAGCTGCAAAATAGTGTTATTCATGAGAAGGTGCAGAGAGAGAGGGTCCCCTGAGTGCACTCAGGGGCACTGGGCTCAGTTTCTTCAGTCCTAATCACAAACCTGGACAATGCAATGGTGCTACCATGAGACCCATTCCACAGACCAAACTTTGCTGTTATGTGGCGAGTCACTACGAGAGGCAGGAGTCAGACTGGGGTGGTGTGGCAGAGAGGGGCTAAAAACATTTAAAATTATTCCTTTTAAAGATCAACCTGCATGCTCCAAACCTGATAGACATGAGGCTTGAGAAAACTAAATAGCCACAAGGCACATTCCTGGAAGTGCAAGATAGTAACCAATTCACAACTTTACTCCCACATCCTCTCTTTGTGAAGTGATTGTTTACAACCCCTACTTGTCATGTATTCCCTGGAGACAATTTGTTCTTTGAAAATTTGGTTTTGCTAAATACTACCTTGTAAATTACAAAAACAAACAAACAAAAAAAAGTATGGCCATGCAAACTGACCCCCCCCCTTTACCTAAGCTAACGTATAAAACACCTACCCTTAACTGTACCCCACAAAACCATAATAAAAACTACTGATTAATGAAAAAAAAAAAAAAAAAAAAAAAAAATAAATTCACTGTAAATTCTGTAAAAAAAAACCCCTCTCCACTTTCTTCAGGATACTCAACCTTAGAGCATTACCCTGCTGAGTCATACCAGTGCTATAAACTGCTACTTCCTAAGGTAGAACTTCCTA
>NW_007093927.1:0-717 GCF_000164805.1 Carlito syrichta
ATCTTAATTTCAGACAAAATACCCTTCAAACTATTAAAAATCAAAAAAGATACAGAAGGCCACTACATAATGATAAAAGGCTCAATCCATCAACAAGAAATATCTATTCTAAATATATATGCACCCAACATAGGTGCGCCAACTTTCATAAAGCAGCTTCTTGGAAAACTAAAGAAAGATATTGGCTCTAACACTATCATAACTTGGGACTTCAATACCCCACTCACAACCCTAGACAGATCATCAGGACAAAAATCAGCAAGGAGATCCGGAACCTCAACGTAACTTTGGACCAAATGGACTTAATTGATACCTACAGAACACTCCATCCAAAGACCACAGAATACACATTCTACTCATCACCACATGGAACATATTCTAAGATTGACCACATACTCGGCCATAAATCAAGCATAAGCCAATTTAAAAGGACCGAAATTCTACCAAACACCTTCTCGGACCACAGTGGAATAAAAATAAACATTGACCCCAACAAAGTCCCCCCAAAACCCACAAAGACATGGACACTAAACAGCATGATGCTAAACAACTCCTGGGTCAATGATGAAATCAAAACAGGGATCAAAAGATACCTGCAAACAAATGAAAATGAAGAAACATCTTACCAAAATCTCTGGGATGCCCTGAAAGCTGTAGTAAGAGGGGAATTTATATCTCTACCAACACCCATGAAGAAATTGGAAGGAACAGAAATTC
>NW_007093928.1:0-878 GCF_000164805.1 Carlito syrichta
TAAATCTATTGACAAACATACACCCACAAAACACCTCCTGAGTGTATGCATTCCAGGCTTTAAATGAGTGTGTGCACTAGAAGTCACATGTCCATGCGTTAAAATCTACTCAACTGGATTGAGAGACAGCAGCCTCATAAAAATGTCCTACTGAGTAGAGTCACCAAGGTTAGCAGACTTTACAAGCTCAGCAGAACATCTCTGGGAAGTTCTGAAGATCTTCAGAGTCTACCAGCAGATTCCAAGAGTATTCTTAGAGAAAACTTCAGGTTTTGAAATGAGTCAAAGAAGAACTGACCTTGCCACCAGGCCACATAGAAATATCCCATGACTCAGGAGCCCTTGATCTGTCCTTTTCTGTTCTCATCCCTCACTCAAATGTCACCAGAGCCATCTCCAGAGCTGCTACTCCATTTTGTCCTTGCTGCAGCCCAGCAGTTTCATCCCCACATTTGCAGTGTGAGAAGATACACAGAGGGACTTCAGGCCACCTGACCTCACCATTTTATGCCAACTTTGCATGCGTGCTTGTGAAAAGTAGAAACAGTGTGTGGGGAAGGGAAGAAGAAGAGGATGGGGGTGTTGTCTTCTCCCCAACACACTTCTCATGGGGAAGTTGGCCCATAATATGTGACCCACTCATGACCAAGGAGGACAACTTAGGCAGCATTCCCAGATCGGGAAGCTGCCCTTCTGTGTCCTCTGCATTTATTTAGGTCTACTCCCATGCCCATGCACATCAGAGCCCACCCTCATGTCCCCATGATAATAGCAGGATGCTCAGATGGAACCCCAGTGCCACCTTTTCCATTCTGAAGTTCTCTTCCCGCCAATGGGAATCTGTGGACCTGTGGTCCACTCTCTTAGAAATAAGCTGA
>NW_007093929.1:0-985 GCF_000164805.1 Carlito syrichta
GCCTCCCAAAGGCACGGTCATTTTTACCACTTGTAAGAGGTATATAATTCAGTGGAATTCAGTATACTGGCAGTGTCGTGCAGCCATCAATCTAGTTCCAGAACATTTTCCTGACCTCCAGAGGAAACTCAGTGCTCCCCATCCCCCCCATTCTTGGCAACCACTAATCTACCTTCTTTCTCTGTGGATTTGCCTATTCTGCTGTTCCACATAAGTGGGTTTTCACAGTATGTGGCCTTTGGTGTCTGGCTTCTTTCACTGAGCATGCTGTTTTCAAAGTCTATCCATATTGTAACATGCCAGCACCTCGTATCTTCTTTCCTTGTAACTACATATGTGTGATATTTGCTAACTAGACCATTTTTAAATTTAATGTTCTGTGTCATTAACTACATCCACATTGTTGTGTAACCTCTGCCCCATCAATCTCCAGAACTTTCTTCATCTTTCCCAACTGGAAGTCAGTCTATACTTGTTAAATATGAACTTCCTGTTCTTTTCCCTGCATCCCTTGTAGCCATCACTCTACTTTGATCGTTCCCTATGAATTTGATCCTTTAAATACCACGTATAAGTGATTATATTTGTCGTTTTTGCTTGGCTTCTTTGATTTCTTTTTTTTTTTTTGAGTTGGAGTCTCACTCTGTTGCCTAGACTGGAGTGCAGTGGCCGCTCCTGGCCACCGCAGCCTTGACCTGCTGGGGCTCCGGCGACCCTTCTGCCTCAGCCCTCCAAGTAGCTGGAACTACAGGCGCCCGCTACCACACCTGGGTAATTTTTTTGAGTTATTGTAGAGATGAGGTCTCACCAAGTTGCCCAGGAGGGTCTCGAACCCATGGGCTCAGGCAATCCACTCACCTCAGTCTCCCAAGGTGTGGGATTACAGGCTGAGCCACTGAGCCTGGCTTCCTTGATTTCACATATGACTCAAGGTTCATCCATGTTGTAGCTTGTGTCAGAATTTTACTTATTCTGTGTGTGTGTG
>NW_007093930.1:0-769 GCF_000164805.1 Carlito syrichta
TGACCATTTACAAACCTCTTTCACTCTTCTCCACAACTTACAAAATATTTTACTGTTTATATCACCTATTAGAACTACATCTAGAATGACCCAATGACCGTCTGTATACCTAACTGAATTGTACCCCACATCTTTAAAATAGAAATTTTTAAAAAAGCATTTGTGAAGAAAGTATCTTGATTTTGCAGACGTTGCCACCTTGAGCCTTTACTCTTCAGTCATTGTCAACCCCACTGTGTTCTTTAACATCGCCATAGATGGCTAGCCCTTGGGCCGAGTCTCCTTCGAGCTGTTTGTAGACAAAGTTCCAAAGATCAGAAAACTTTCATGCTCTGAGCACTGAAGAGAAAGGATTTGGTTATAAGGGTTTCTATCTTCACAGAATTATTCCAGTGATTATGTGCTTGGGTGGTGACTTTACAAGCCATAATGGCACCGGCGGCAAGTCCATCTATGGGGAAAAATTTGAAGATGAACTTTCATCTTGAAGCATACCAGTCCTGGCATCTTGTCCAGGGCAAATGCTGGACAAATGGCTCCCAGTTTTTCCACTGCTTTACCAACACAAATGGCTCCCAGTTTTTCCACTGCTTTACTAAGACTGAATGGTTGGATGGCAAGCATGTGGTTTTTGGCAAGGTGAAAGAGGACATGAATTTTTGGAAGTCATGAAGAACTTTGGGTCCAAGAATGGCAAGACCAGCAAGATCACCATTGCTGACTGTGGAACAACTCTAATGAATTTGGCTTGTTTTATCTTAAGCTACCA
>NW_007093931.1:0-734 GCF_000164805.1 Carlito syrichta
CCCTAGAGTTGGCAAATACTTTTTCCCAGTCTGTAGGCTGTCTCCCTGCTCTCTTGATGGTTTCTTTGGCTTTGCAGAAGCTTGTCAGTTTAATAAGGTCCCATTTGTCTATCTTCTCTCTTAAGTCCTGTGGGTTTCAGGTTTTGTACAGAAATTGGATGCCAGTTCCGATTTCCATGAGAGTATTTCCTTCCTTTTCTAAGGTTCTTATGGTTTGAGGTTTTACATTTAGGTCTCTGATCCATTTGGAGTTAACCTTTGTGCATGGGGTTAGATAGGGGTCCTGTTTCAATCTTCTGCATGTGGTCAGCCAGTTTTCCCAGCACCATTTACTGAATAGGTTCTCCTCTCCCCATTGGTAGGTGGGGGGGGCTTTGTCGAAGATGAGTTGGTTGAGAAATTGAGGTTTTGCATCTGGAATCTCAATTCTGTTCCATTGATCTATATGCCTGTTCCTGTACCAATACCAAGATGTTTTGATGATTGTAGCTTTATAGTAAAGTTTGAAGTCTGGTATTGTGATACCACCTGCTTTGTTTTTTTGCTGAGGATTGTTCTGGCTATTCTTGGACATTTGTGTTTCCATATGAATTCCTGTGTTGTTTTTTCTAGGTCTGAGAAGAATGTTGTTGGTAATTTAATGGATATTGCATTGAATTTGTAGACTGCCTTAGGTAAGATGGACCTCTTCTCAATGTTGATTCATCTGATCCATGAGCATGGGATATTTTTCC
>NW_007093932.1:0-1374 GCF_000164805.1 Carlito syrichta
AGTAAGTTTTCCAATAAGAACAAAACACTGTCCCTTCCAAGATGGAAGTGATCCAATGTAATCAACCAGCCACCCACTAGGTGATTAACCCAGGAAATGATACTATATTGGTGATGTAATGTTGGTCTCTTTTATTGGCATATTGAGTATTCAACAGTGGCTTTATCCCGATCAACCTTGGTGAGTGGAAGTCCACATTGATGAGCCTATGAATAATCTCTACTTCTGCCACCATGGCCACTTTGTCATGAACTCATTGGGCATTGACAGTGGTGTCTGGGAAATTGAATGACTGGTATTCACAAAACCAATCATCTTATCCACTTGATTATTAAAGCCATCCTCTGTAAATGTTATCCTTTGATGGGCATTCACATGAGATACAAGTATTCTCACTTTTTGTTCATTCAGAGAGATCAATCCTCATACCTCTTCTACAGATTTTCTTGTCACCAATATTCTAATTATGAATTTTCTATGTCCCTGGTCATCCAGCCAAACCGTCGGTCGCTGACCATGAATTGGTATATAACTTCATGTCTGGCCATTTCTTCTTATAAATGACATAAGGAATCAGATACACTGCTCAAAGCTCTTCCCATTGGAATATTTTTCTTCACCATGGTCCTTCAGAGATATCCAGAAAGGGCTGTAGTGCTTTCAGCAGAGCCTATGATCAGGACTATCTTTAAACCAGGCCTGAGTTGTCTCCTTCTCTTTTGTCTGCTCATGGTAAATTTTTCATGAGACCATAAGTGAAAACTAGAAAAGAAAAAGTAGCAGTAGACTATGGGCATTTGAGACACTTTTTCATGAAATTTACTTGTGTTTTGGGAGTCAACTTAGGCCCAATTCTATATACTTAATTTCTATGTAATGATAGAGTATTTCTGTGAATGTCCAATTTTATGGCTTTATATGTTTGATAACAACATCAATGGGTCTGTCAAGTCACCTGATAACTTTGTGGACAATGTGAAGCATCCAGTCTCTATTAAAACTCAGTAGAAGCTTAAAGTTGTTTCTCAAAAGAAGAGTAGTTATCTGGAGAGGATGGAAGCACTTAGTTTCTGCCTGTGCTGTGATTTACCTCTAATATAGAAATCTGCTGAAAGCTCCAGATTGTATCTCTCTATTTGCCATAGACACTTCAAGTATCTGCTAGAATGCATGACCCAAGTGTCAGCCCAGCTTGTACAGCAGCCTGGGTCTGTGGCAAGCCTTCTCATATTCTGGACTCCTAAAAACTAATAGATCTTTTCATCACTTGGAAAGTGAGTCGTAATGACATATCCAGAGAGAAATGATTTCCTTCAAAATCCAAAAGCCACATAACTATGGGATGCTTTTTGCTGTTGCTATTGTTGGAAGGAC
>NW_007093933.1:0-596 GCF_000164805.1 Carlito syrichta
CGGCTACAGAAAGAGGGAAGAGGGTCTGTAACCGCCTGGTAAGGGAGGGAGAGTGAGAGGGTGACAGCGAGAGAAGTCTGTATTTATCGGTTAGGGAGGGGGTGGGCAGTGCTGTATTAGGGTCTTTATTGGAGGGGGCTATGAGGTAGTATTCCTATAGGGAGATAATATTTGTGTATAGGTTTAAGTTTCACATGCACGGGAAAAGCAGGAGCTTAGGGCCTTTGTTGTCCTTTTTTGGTTCCATATAGTGTTTAGCGCCATCTTGGGAGACACCCTTCTGACTGTTTCCTGCATCTTTCAAGGTCCATGGAGAGGAAACAAACCAAACACAATAGAAAGACAGGCATGATCCCTCACCTTGAGGGACAAATCTGGGAGCTAAGAAAGAGCAGTAGTGAGACTCATGGATGCTTTTCTTCTAAAAGGTTGAGTTGGCCTGTGAAATTGGAATATATACCCTCCTCTATGTCTCATTAGAGCAAGGCCCTATTGCCAGTTGTGCCTCCTGTTTTCCTCCTCTGGGAATTTTTGAACATAATGTCATTTCCTCTTCAGTGTATGTGGGTAATTTGAATGATTAACCTAATCTGCAG
>NW_007093934.1:0-1433 GCF_000164805.1 Carlito syrichta
ACTCAGTTGTTGAGCTAAGAGATCTATTGCTTCTACAGTCACATAGACTAAGAACTCAGAGTTATTGACAGGGCTCAGTGACACCCCTAGATTAATGAAATTTGCAAGGACAATATAGCCACCTCACTAAAGCCAATGGCAAAGAGAAAGTTCTTGAAATAAATATTAGGCATGAGATGAAACACTGAGTCACAGAAACCTACTTGAGCTCTGCATTTCTATTGTGAAATATAGATATGCTGGCCATTTTCAGGAATATCTACCATTTAGAACTGCTCACGAGGTATTTTAATTTGTTTCTTTTTCTTTTTTTTTTTGAGTTGGAGACTCTGTCACTGAGAGGAGTGCAGTGGCCACTCCCGGCCACCACAGCCTTGGCCTGCTGGGCTCCGGTGATCCTTCCGCCCCAGCCTTCCAAGTAGCTGAAATTACAGGTGCGTGCTATTACACCCGGCTAATTTTATAATTTATTGTAGAGATGAGGTCTCGCCAAGTTACCCAGGTGGGTCTCGAACCCGCGGGCTCGGGCAATCCACTCACCCCAGCCTCCCAAAGCACTGGGATTACAGGCTGAGTCACGGAACCAGGCTCTTTTTCTTTTATTTAACAATATTTAAGCAAGGACTCTGGAGTCAGCTCCCTGTTCAGATCCTGGTTTCTTCACTTATTAGTTATTAGACACCCTGGACATTGTTTCTTTCAACTGAACAAAAGGATAAACTATGAGTAATGCTTTGTTCTGTTTCTGCTGAGAGGAAGCATTTAATAAAGGCTTTATTTTAGGGCCAGGTTTTACATCTAATATCAGGATACATTCTCTTTTAACTGCTTCTAAGCATCGGAAGTGGTTCCTGCACTGCGTGATTGTGTCTTTTGGGAAAAAGGGGCTATAGGATGGCAAAATGATGCATATAGACTGGAAAGTGGGAAAATATGCACACTGAGAGGCAGGGTTGTTTTAAGGGTTGTTTGAAGGATTGGCAATAAGAAATGGTGGTCTTTAAAGAAAAGTTGAGTTGTGGTTGTTGGCAGCAAAGTCATTCAAGTAGCTGCATCCTGCAGCGACATTTTAAGCACATTGTTCTCTGCCAAATCTGTTTAGACGAACCAAGGCCATCCTCAAAACCTGATTCACAGTCCATTCTCTAGTCCATACTTAGAAAAAAAAGCACCCTTTTAGGTTATGCTAGATAAACAAACAAAATGCTAGATAAACAAACAAAAATGGCATTGGTGATTAAAACCATCCTGATTAATTTATCATATGTATTTAACTTGCCCATCTCTAATCATGGCTTTGTTTTCCCACCTAGTAGATCAAGCAATAGGAGAAGAAAAAGCACTGTTTAGTCAATATCCTAAGGCACATCCATCAACCACTTTACATAGGGCAGCTCTCTCATTTCTCAGAGCTGAAAAAAAGTGTTATTTTT
>NW_007093935.1:0-356 GCF_000164805.1 Carlito syrichta
CATCTACAGGGCCTCTTGATAAGTTTTAATCAGCAATCTGTGCTTCTGGGTCCCTACATTTTCAGAGCTACTTGCTCTGTGGATATGCTAAATCTGTCATTACAGATCCTCAGGTTCTTTCTGGTCCTCTTGTTAGTTGTAATAAAGGATGTGGCCCTAGAATCCCTATTGTTTCCTGGGACCATAATCATATTCCCCAGAATCAAAAGGTATATTGGTACTAAATTCCTCGATTCAGGTGACCTCAAAGTACAGAAAATTATTGTGGGTGGGCAGGTAGGAATTGGGGTTTTGTGTTTGGAATAATCCACCTTTGAGAAAGCCTTTTGGAGGGGAACCAGGAATCCTGGATTCCT
>NW_007093936.1:0-1260 GCF_000164805.1 Carlito syrichta
ATCTCATAGTGATACTCAAGATTATTTGTGAGCTGCACTTTGAGTAAGTTTGGAAAAATACTGCCGTTCTTTTTTTCTTTTTTTGAGTTGGAGTCACACTCTGTCATCCAGACTGGAGTGCAGTGGCCGCTCCTGGCCACCACAGCCTCGACCTGCTGGGCTCCGGCTATCCTTCCGCCTCAGCCTTCCTAGTAGCTGGAATTACAGGTGCGTGCTACCACGCCCGGATGAATTTTGATTTATTGTAGAGATGAGGTCTTGCCCAGGCTGGTCTTGAACCCGCGGACTCAGGCAACCCACTCGCCTCAGCCTCCCAAAGCACGGGATTACAGGCTGAGTCACCGAGCCCGGCCGATACTGCCGTTCTTAAGAAAATTCTTGAACATATCCTTGATTGATAAAGGCTGCTTTTTCACCACTGTGCAAAACAGCCATGTAACTAAAAACTATCTGTACCTCCAAAACTGTTGAAATAAAAGTTTAGAAAAATAAGGCTTTCAAATGTTTCCACAAAAAGTAACATAGAAAATAAACACGTTTGGAATTTTTTATAACAAGTAAAAGACATTTTAAAAAAGTTACTGAAAACAAATTGCCAGCTTTCAAATATTTTTGTATACATAAAAAATATCTTTTATATTGACTGGGAGACATTTTCTGAGTAAAAGTGTATTCCATCTTATACATTATTTCTATTTTCTTAGAGTTGCTATCAGTGAGCTACTCTTCATTTTTTCAGCAGGGATTTATTGAAACCGCTGATGTTTTAACAGGAATCAAGGCAGTGGTACCAAGCTACACAAGTATTCACCATGTTCTGACCACCATAGACCACTGAAGACTGTCCTTGATAAGGAAGGATTACCAATTGCTTTATTGAGTTGTAATATTTACATATTCTTGATGTCAGCTCCTTTTCAGATGTGTGATTTGTAAAACTTTCCTCCCATTCTGTAGTTTGTGTTTTTGTTTTGTTGATTGTGTCCTTTGATACACAAAAGTTTAAAAATTTTATGATGCCCAATTTATCTATTTTTTGTTGTTAGTGTTAATGTGCTCTTTATATATAATATGGATAGATTTTTAGAGTATACATTGTGAAATGCTTTAAATCAATTTGAGGTTTTTTGTCATTAAGTATTTTAGTTTATTTTTAATTGAGGTTTAAAATATGCTGTATTAGTTTGCTTGGGCTGCTTTACAAATACCACATACCTGGTGGTTTAAACCAGAAGTCTCAGCCCCCAGATCACAGATCCG
>NW_007093937.1:0-776 GCF_000164805.1 Carlito syrichta
CATACCATTTTTAATTTTTCAGTGTCACTGTTATCTCTTTCCTCCTGCCTGGCTGCTGATAGATGGTCTCCCTGCAAGCCCAACCTGGAATGCTGTGCGTTGCAGGGGAGGCCAGACCTCCCAGGAGGCTATCTCCTGAGTTCAGGAAGTATGGAGTCAACTGTTGCCATCAATCACTGTCAGGAAGCAAAACATCCCAATCCGTGGAACCCCTAAAATCTAGCCTCAAACCAGTCTACAGTTCCTCTTTCTCTTCAGTGGAATGATCTGAAATCCTGAATTATTGCATCACTTTTCTCATTTATTTATTTTCTGAAGACTCAAGTCTTAAATCCAGGTGTTGATCAGACTCAAGTTGAAAGGGACACATTAAGGATACAGGAATGATTTATAAGCTTCAAGGCTCTCAAAGAAGTTCTGGAAAATGCAGTTGGAAGACAGCTTGTCAAACTGGTTTAGCCAAAGGTAAATGAGTTGTACTGTACAAAATCTGCCCATAAAACTTTCTAGCTTGTATGTATCTGGTACTGATGAACATAACTGAGCATTTCAGAGACTGTGAGTGACCTGAGATGTTATATCACAGGGTGCCACAGCTAGAAGTCCACAGGAGGCATAGCTCAGGTGGCATTTAGAGGTCCCATTTCTTGTGCTGAGGTGAGTCTCAGAATTCCATCTCTGATAACAAGGCAAGAGAACCCATCACAAGAGAGGTGCTAGAAAATGCTCTACTGGTACTTCACTGTCTTCATCTGCTTAAGTCTCTGTTTGGTGAA
>NW_007093938.1:0-340 GCF_000164805.1 Carlito syrichta
CCTTGAACAGTAGCCAACCCTTTTAGTGGTAATTTCAGAGGGCTGTGATCATACGAGGGGCCTCTAATGCGAGGAAAACCTCCTCTAAACCCATGCTGTGGAGCCAAAGGTAAGGACAGAGACCCACTTCTCTTGGAGTGACACCCATGCTTCAGGGTGAGTGCTGAGTGAGGTCATGTTTCCAAGTCCTCACAGGTGGCCGCCACCAGCATGCAACCTCTGCTCTACAAGAAAAGCAGCTTGCAGACAATTTGACCCCATTTTCCCAGCCTGCCAGGCCCGGGACAGAGCTCCAATCCTGTGAGTGGGCAACAGGTGGAGGAAGGAAGCCCCAGCCTCT
>NW_007093939.1:0-5164 GCF_000164805.1 Carlito syrichta
CAGTGTATTATTAAACAGAAGCCTATGAGTCTTTAGAAGTGGAAGTAAAGATTCCTGGAAGGCATTATAGATCCTCTCCATTAATTCATGCCAAACTAAATGAATTTATTTTTGGTAGGCTTAATAGACTTGTACATCAGGAAGATGTACCTTTTGGAGCTAAATTTCAGCCAGTCATTTGATGGAAGTCTGTTGTAAAACTCTTTTAGAAGTGATGGATGATTATGAACTTGTATGATGGTATAAGTAAATGAATTTGTAGCAGATTGAACATCTATAGACAAAGAATATTGAGGAATCAGTATCAATCTGAAATAGGAGTCCCAGCAGCAGCTGCAGTGGTCAGTTTCCATTGCCTTGTTTAACTCTGTCTTGAATATTGTGCAGAGAGATACATCAAAATCGTGCTTGTCATATATGTGGCTGTCACAAAATGAAAAGGGAAAGAAACATGGGAAAACAAAATAGTGATTACCAAGTAACTTAATGAGCTTGAAAAAATAGCTTGCAACTAAAAAGATAAAATTTACCTGGGATCACAGTGTTCGATTTTGCAGGGTTATTTTTTTGGGGGGGGAGCAGAAGGGACTTATAGAAATTTTATGGAGGAGATTTTGGGACAGGTTTTGTTGTTACCTCAGACTATAAGGTAATTTGATGCTAATAACATTTCAGACCCTAAAATATTGACTTAAATGAACATTAGTGCATTAAACAAAGATATGTTTGTGTCTGGCAAGTTTGGAAGACACATCACAGAACTGTGGGTATAATTTCAGAAACAAAGATTTGGAAGTTTCAGTTGAGTGACAGTGTGAGTGATGGCTACAGACAGTAAGTATTGTATTCAGCAGTTGTATTAATGAGATTATAGATGATAGAAAAAGAGATTTAATAGTTTCCCTAAATTATGTCTTGTTGAAACTATAAAGTATTAACCAATAACTTTCAGCTCATTTATTTTAATGAGTAGAATTCCTAAGGAAGTGCATTTTAAAAGTGACATTGGGAAACTCAAGAATATTCAAAGATCAGTTATTTGGATGGTAGTGTCTACAAACTCTTTTTCTTGAAGGAAACTGAGGACATCAATTGCCTGGAAACAAAGGGAGATTTGACCCTGAATAGTGTTTAAAAACATGAGGTAACATTTTGTGAATAATTTATGAGACCCCATCTTGTCAATTTATATAGCACAATGTTTGCTAAACTTACATATTAGGTCAGAACTTGTAATTTAATATTAAATGATGTTGTTATAGTCCAAGGCAAAAACTAGAATCCTTTGGAAATAAAAGGAAAGCAGAAGTTTTACTTGATGTGCAGAGAACACTTCGTAGTTATTACTAGACTCTGAATAGAATAGAGTTCCTGCAGATTTCCTTGGTAGGAGGATTCCTCTGTTTTTCATTAAAGTTTTAATTTTTAAAACAGGTTTTATGGCTCATCATTTAATCAATTATTGATTATTTTCTTTACATTTTAGAACATTGTATAAGGTGTCCCTCACTTTGTTTTTTTTCCATGTAAGAAAGGAATGCCAAGTATTTCAAAAGATTAGAAACTGACTGAAGTACAAAAATAATTACCAAAACTTCCATGAGAAATTAGAATTCACCCCTGAATTTCATGCCATTTTATCTGTAAATTCAGGTAATAACCCCCTGTTTGAAACAGTTCTAGACCTTTGAAAACCATTTATCTCAGCTCTGTGCTCTGGTTTTATGACCCTGGGCATATTTTTAAAATTTTGCTATAAAACAAAATTATATAATTTTGCTATAAAACAAAATTGTATTCTGATGGATATTCTGTGGTAGTATATATGTCATAGTTGCTCAAGGGTGCAAGTATATATTGTTGAAAATAAGTTACTACTGTTGATATTTTATATTTTTACTTATTAATATACATAATAGTATATATTCTATTTTTACTTGATTACAGGCATAACAGAATAATAGATCCTTTAGCATGCTGTTCTTTGTATGTACCAGAACAGTATCATGCCATGAGATGAAAATAGGGACAGTGTGGTGTGGGTTTCCCTGGAATTCTACAGTGGAATACATTCCAAGTGGTTAGGTCAGAAGATGAGGGGTGGTAATACTATGTGGCTAACCTGATTTGTAGCAGCTGGTGTAGTTTACTCAGGAAATCTTAAGGAGACCACATTCAGTGTTTATGTTATTTTTTAAATAACTTTTTTCTTAGTAAGAAAAGATTTGTGTTTCCAGGCTTCAAAGGAGACTTTTTTTTTTTTGACCAGTAGAATTAGACAGTGTTTATTGATACTCATTGCTATAGGGAGTCCCTTGGCTTACTGGAATAATAAGTGCTTTACTTTCATTATCTCATTTATTCTTAACAATGTTTTTATGAATAAGAGATGAAAATATGACTCAGAGAGAATAAATATCTAACATCGGATAACTAGTGAGTAGGGTTTTCTGATTCATCTGACTCCAAAATTTATAGCCTTCATTGCTATTCTGTAAAAAATTCCAAATATAGAATGACTCAAAACATCTACCTAAATTAACTTGGCCTTTATTTATTGAGGCCTATTTGGTAGTGCTGCAGTTGGGAGATACAGACTTGAATGAGGACCGAGGCCCTGAATCTCATGAGACTTGCAGTGTAGTGGAAAGAATATCATCAAACCAGTAACACTAATTAATGACAATTTTGACAGGTGCTACCCAGGGACTATGCAGTTTAAACCATCATCTGAGAGTTCAAAAAAATGTCTGTGTTCTTAAGTGAGAGATTGTTGAAATAGGGTTTGTGAGAGAGATACTGTGTATACTATCTTGTCAATAACCCTTCCATTTCTGTAAAAACTCTGGCTGGTGAGGAGTAGCAGTTCAACTTAGCAGAAGGAGGACAGTTTAGTGTCCAGTGGGCTAGTCTCATCCCTTACGAACTATGAGACCTCAGGGATGAATTATCTTCTTGGAGGCTACTACTTCTAGATGAAGTAGAGCTGATTTTCAGGGCCCTTATAAAGTTACTTTCCAAGTTTTTTTTTTTTTTTGAGTTGGAGTTTCACTCCATCACCCAGACTGGAGTGCAGTGGCCGTTCCCAGCCACTGCAGCCTCTACCCACTGGGCTCCAGCGATCCTTCCGCCTCAGCCTTCAAAGTAGCCGGAATTACAGGTGTGCACTACCCACGCCCGGCTGATTTTTGATTTATTGTAGAGCTGAGGGCTCAGGCAATCGACTCACCTCAGCCTCCCAAAGGCGTGGGATTACAGGCTGAGCTACTGAGCCCGGCTGACTTTCCATGTTTTTAAAGTCTCACTCTCTTTTATACTGCAGCATACCTTTTTACCATAAAATGCATTTAAATGGAATAGAAAATTGTGCATATGATCTTTAATCATTTAACTAGTAACCACATATCCTGGGAATGGGGAACAACCTAACTGACCTGTGACTACTGGCAGTAGGAGAGGTGCTGCCACCTTTTACATAATTTATTTTCTTACCTGAAGACTACTAGTGATTCAAATTTTTGTTTCACCAAAATGACAGGGACCTTTGAAGTTTCTCAAGAGTAGTGGAAATAGAAAATATTAACCATGTGTGTTCTGTAGTCTATTATGATCATGGAAAGCTCCTAGAGAGAACTTAGCACAATAGAGTTGAATAACAAATACTACCTGCTCTTTTGTATTTAAACATTGTCCTTGTCAATATCGTCATGCTTACAGGCCCTGTTTATCCACTTACTAGCTTTGTAGCCTTGGGCTATTTAATAATTCAACTTTGTACATCTCAGAGAATGTTGATAGCTCTTCTGTGCATCTCATTGAGTTGTCATGAGGATCAAATAAAATAATATGTTGTGTGAGAGCAAGTGAAATAAAATGTGTAAAGCCTTCTATAATTGTGGAGAGTTATATAATGGCTTGTTGTTATAATCCCTAGGTTACCTGGGACATGAGACCTTAAATATCTAAATGCTTTAATGAATGGTCAGCATTGGCAAAATATTAATAATATTAATTGACACAATATTAGGAGAATGGAGAAAGCCTGTTCACTGATACATTTTAGAATTCCAAAACTGTAAACACGTTATTGAAATGATTCTTAAATTGTGATTATTTTTTATTTTGCAATGACATATGAGTAAGTAAGATCTCAGAAAGTTTTATGTAGGACCTAAAGGTCAAAATTTTAACCTCGGAATGAACACTAGTTTAATGTATTTATTTTAGAGACAGACTGAGTTTTCTGTCTGAGAGACACCAAACATTTCTTAAGTAAATCTTGAAAGGTTTGAGCCAGTGTTCCTGGACCAGAAAAGTTCTTAAAAATTGAAACTAATACATAGGAAAAACCATTTTTAACCCAGTTTCTGTTCTGAAATGTTTGGCAAATTATTTTTCCCTTCACTATTCTTTCCTCTATTGGGACATACAAAGTCTGGGGTAGGAAATTTCTAGAATGAGACTATTTTGCTTCACAGTTGCATGAATCTGGATGTCTTTAGGCTCTGATATAGCTATCAGAGATGGGGAAATGCCATGGTATATTTGCCAGTTCTGCACTTTTGTTCACCTCCTGTGAAAATTAGATGATTTTTCAATAGAGAGACAGTGGGTGGTATGAATACTTTGTGTCCCTAGTCATAAAGAGTCTCGTTTTTGGAGAGCGATGACTCTGAAAACTTTTGTGGAGTAGCAAGGCAGAAGAAAGAAAGTAACTGAGAACTGAAAGGACTTTAGTGAATGGGAGATTAAAGAAAACTCTTAGTAAGAGTGAAGTGGAATCCCAAATATGCTAACACAAGAGAAGAATTCGTTTTACAAAGAAAAAAAGGACATCTTATATAAAGATTGAGTACTATGACAGATTCTGATTTGTGAACAGACAGTGATACTGGTTCGTGGTTTCTGGCATTGCTAGTTTCAATAGTACTAGCTCCAGATATTCTTAATGAACTGCAGTTTCTGGGCCTGTTTTTGAGGAAGTGAATGGTAAAGTGCTCAAATTTTCAGCAAAACAAATTTAGGAAATAACCAAAAAAGATCAGTTAGCCAAAATAAATAATATGAGAAAGAGAAGTAAAACATAGAGCTATGAGAAGAGAGTCACAATTCACAATATTTGTAGAAAATATGATTCTGCACCCTGGACTATTACAACTATTAA
>NW_007093940.1:0-1248 GCF_000164805.1 Carlito syrichta
TTAGATGAATATTACCTCAGTAGCATCAGTATTTGGGCTATACTAGACTTGTAGTAATGCCTGCTCTGGAGGTCAAGAGGTAGAGAAGTCAACCTCTAGAGTGCCAATTTTTTTCTAAGAAACATGAAAACTCAATTATATATCTAAAGAAAGTCCAAAATTCCTCAAAATAAATCCTACAATTAAATTAAATCTAACATCTAGTCAAAAATCGCCTGACTTTCAAAAAATCAGACACATATGATCTATAGAGAGGAGAAAAATCAATAAACAGCTTTAGAAATTATAGAGAAAAATTGGACCTAGTAGATAATGCTAGCAGATAATTTTCTTTCTCATTGGTCTCTTATGCTTTCACATATCTTGTGAGCAAGACACACTGGTTTTTGTTATAATATCAAGAATGTTTCTACAGAGAACAGCTTTGGTGATACAGACTTTTCCTCCATAAGTAGCAAATAATAAGTCTGTTTACAGCTTTAAAATAAAGAGACAGTGTCTCCCTCCAGAGCAAAATGCAGAAATCCTGAATGTCTGGTAAATTTTTTAAAATGTCTCACGCTAGGGCAGAGCAGATGGGCTTAGTGTCCATTACAAGAGATTCAAGTTTTCTGATTCAAGGTTTATCTCCTGTGGATCAACATATTTTGTGTTTTATACACAGGGTCTCATTTTGTTGCCCAGGCTGGCTTGCAGACGTGGTGTCATTCTCGATTCTTGGGCTCAATGATCCTCCTTTCTCATCTTCCTGAACAGCTAGAAGTGCCAGTGTGTTCCAGGTATGGGATCTTGCTATGCTTATCAGGCTGGTCTCAAACTTTTGGCCTCCAACAATTCTCCTAGATAAGACTCCCACAATATTGGAGTTGTAGGCATAAGTCACTGAATCCAACCTGTATCATATGACAAAATAGTACTCAGCAGTTAAGGAAAAAAGGAACTAATAATGCTCATCACAACATAAATGATTCTTCTTCTTTTTTTTATTTTTTGAGTTAGATTCTCACTCTGTCACCCAGACTGGATGCAGTGGTATGCTCTCAGTCATCAGAGTCTTGACCTTTTGGGTCCAGCATTCTCTCCGCCTCCCCCTTCCAAGTAACTAGAACTATGGGCGCGTCCTACCACGCCCGTCTAATTTTTGATTTATTACAGAGGCGAGGTCTCGCCAAGATGCCTGGGTGGGTCTCATGCCCACGGACTCAGGCAATTCACTCGCCTCGGCCCTCCCAAAGTGCTGGGATTACA
>NW_007093941.1:0-1177 GCF_000164805.1 Carlito syrichta
CTTTTATTTATTTATTTATTTTGAGTTGGAGTCTCACGCTGTCGCCCAGACTGGAGTGCAGTGGCTGCTCCCAGCCACCGCAGCCTCGACCTGCTGGGCTCTGGCGATCCCTCCGCCTCAGCCTTCTGAGTAGACAGAATTACAGGCACGTGCTACCACACCTGGCTGATTTTTTTGATTTATTGTAGAGATGAGGTCTCGCCTGCCCAGGCGGGTCTCAAACCCGCGGGCTCAGGCAATCCACTCACCTCAGCCTCCCAAAGGCACGGGATTACAGGCTGAGCCACCAAGCCCAGCTTTATTTTATTTTTAACATTTTTTTATTTTAAAATTGTGGGGTACAGTTAAGGGTTAGGTATACAAATATGGATTGTGCAGGTCCCTCATTGATGAGGTGTGCCCCTCCGTCCCCAGGTAGATATTGACTACTGTTAATACCACCTTCCTTTTCCTGCCTGCCCACCCTAGTTTCCCGCCACTGTCAATACTTTTCTTATAGTATTATGATAGTTGTTCAAGGGTCACTTATGAGTGAGAACCTGTGATACTCAGATCTTTGTTTCTGTGATAGTTCACTCAGTATTATAAACTCTAATTCCATTCAGGTTGCTGCGAAGTTCATGATTTTGTTCTTTTTTATGGCTACATAATATTCCATTATGTATTATGTTCCACATTTTTAAAATCCAGTTCTCTTTTGATGGACAGCATGGTTGGTTTCATGATCTTGCTATTGTGAACAATGCTGTGCTAAACATACATGTCCAGGTATCTATTTTACAGAGTGATTTGAGTACTTCAGGATATATTCCCAGTATGGGGATTGTGGAGTCATATAGAAGTTTGAGTTATTGATAATGGCCATTCTGACTGGAGTTGGGTGATATCTCAGTATAGTTTTACTTTGCATCTCCTTGATAACTAGTGAGGTTGAACATTTCTTCGTGAATCTGTTGGTCACTCATATCTCTTCTTTTGAGAAGTGTGTGTGTATCTTTTGTCCACTTTGTAATGGGGTTGTTTGTTTCTTTTCCTTTCAGCATGTTTGAGTTCCTTGTAGATCCTATATGTTAGGCCTTTGACAGACATAGAGTTGGAAAATACTTTTTCCCAGTCTGTGGGCTGTCTCCCTGCTCTCTTGATTGTTTCTTTGGCTTTGCAGAAGCTTGTCGATTTA
>NW_007093942.1:0-657 GCF_000164805.1 Carlito syrichta
ACCATGTCAATGTAGACTTTCTGATATTAATTGAAGAAAAATGAGTGCTCTTTAAATAATTTTTTAAGATCAGGAAACAAAAAGAAGTTAGAAGGAGACAAATTAGAAATATAAGGTGGAGGTCTAATGATTTTTCATCAAAACACTCCCAAAATTGCCTTCTTTGATGAAAAGAATGAGCAAGAGCCTTATGATAGTGGGAAAGGACACTAGGGTGAATCTTTTCCGGGTGGTTTTCCTGCTAAAGCTTTGAGTAACTCAAAGCACTCTCATAATAACGTTTGAAAAAGACAGACTGAGAACGAGAAATGCATTTTTATCTTGCTCCTAAACCTTAATACAATGATGAAAAAATAAAAGTTATATTCTGGAAAAATACATAATTTATGTAAAGACAAATTTACCAACTTTGTCTTTTCAAAAACACAAGCCAGGCTTGGTGGCTCAGCCTGTAATCTCACGCCTTTGGGAGGCTGAGGTGAGTGGATTGCCTGAGCCCACGGGTTCGAGACCCGCCTGGGCAGCAAGACCTCATCTCTATAAAAAAATCATAAAATTATCTGGGCGTGGTAGCGCGCTACTGTAGTTCCAGCTACTTGGAAGGCTGAGGCGGAAGGATCGCCGGAGTCCACCAGGTCGAGGTTGTGGTGGCCGGGA
>NW_007093943.1:0-1265 GCF_000164805.1 Carlito syrichta
TCATATCTCTATCTTTCATTTGTTATTGGGACACATAAAAGACATAAATAGCATATTCTCATTGTTTATAATATATTTGAGTAAATGATGAAAAAGAAAAATACAAATGAAGTCACGTTCACATATCTCTTTCTTCTTTATTCTAATGGTGCTGTTGCAATTTCACAATTACGGACAAAACAGATATATATATTTCTGTGGGAGGCTATGTAAGATAATTCAACATTTACACAATTTTATTTTGTAATTATCTATTTTTCAATTATTTCAGTTTATTTTATTAATACAATTTCTAAAAAAACAAAGAAAATTTTACAATTTGGCTCTATAAAATCCAAAATATTCCTCAAGGTTTTATTTTCTATGACATGTATATATACAGTTAATTTTATATGTGACATTCTCATTATCACACTACCTCTAATTTTATTGTTGTAATCTGATTTAGAAATGTTGAACAATGAGGTCATAATCCAAATAAATACTTTCATCAGCAGATATTATCTCTTCAATTTATCTTGATGGAGTAATATTTATGGCATGTATGCACTGCCAGTCATTTTTCTAATTTTTCTACTCAAAATATTTCTAAACAAAATATTACACTGATCAACTGAAATAAATGATGTTCAAGCACTTTTAACTGTATAATGTTACTTTAAGATATTAAAGAGAGTTGAAAATAAGTTTAGATAAAATTATACTGTCTGCTATAGTCAATGCTGGTGATTAAAGGAGAGTTCAAAGGACTGTAATCTCTGGGGACCCAGAGATTTGCTACAGTCTGGATGTATCCCCAAAATTTATGTGTTAAAACTTGATCATCAAGGTGTTCATATTAAGAAGTAGAGACTTTAAGAGGTAATTAAGTGTTGTGATCTCTGTCCTAATAATGAGATTAATGACCTTGTAAAACAGGTGTAAAACAGCTGTTCATGGCTGGGCTCAATAGCTCATCCTGTAATCCCATCACTTCAGGAAAATGAGGAGAGTGGTTTGTCTGAACCTACAGGTTCAAGACTAGTCTGGTCAACTTGGTGAGACTTCTTCTGTACAATAAGCCCCCCAAAAAGAAAATAGTTGGGCATAGAATTGCATGACTATAGTTCCAGCTACTTGAAAGGCTGAGGTGGAAGGACAAGTTAACTTTATTGACTGCACAAGTTAATCTGTTCTGGCAAATGTCTTCTCTTCTGTTCTTGTCAATAAGGTCCACTAGAAATAGTTTACGTTAAGCTGATAAGGCTAGCAATATAATTTCACTG
>NW_007093944.1:0-1177 GCF_000164805.1 Carlito syrichta
CACTGCCTCAAAGCATTTGTGGATGAGCCCAGTTCCTTAAATATGACAAAGGCCTGCCCCTTATCTTCATGGTCTTTAAAGCCACAATATCCACCACATGGCCAAACTGGGTAAACAGGGCATAGAGGGAGCTCTTCAATTCTTCTTTTTTAATTTTGTCATTCATATTGTTGATATAAATGTTATGATTTGGTCTGATATCCATGTTTGGGTAATTCTTTGAATAGCCTGAGACCTACGCAGTCTCTAGGAAGAATCAGAGTCCACAGTCAGGTTTCCTTTGGCCAATTTACAACAGAGAGTAAGTTGGTGAATAAATATTTAATTATTGCAACCAAAACCCTGAAAGACCTACCTCCAAATAGAATGTTTTGCATTCCCGAGGCATACTATATGGATATATCCTTTTTTAAAAATCCATTTGCAGCTGTCCTTTAAAGGAAGAAAATGGAAAACAAAAGAATTATCCACACATATACCTGCATCACATGAAAGCTGCTTACAACCTTCTGCCACCCAGCATTACTCTAGAGACATTTTTCCATGAAAATCGGAAGCTTCAAAGGTTTAAGAAAAAGTAAAAGTAGTGAAGTAGCACTACCCAGGAAGCCAACAATACTAGCTAGCTGTACTCTCTTCTCATCTTCCCGCTGCAATCAAATGACACTGTCACAACATCCCACACACACCGACACACACACACAAACACACACACACACACACAAACACACCCGAAAGACATGCTGTAGGATTTGCACACATGTATGAGGAATGTACACACCACCATTGAGCCGAGAACAATGCCTGCAGACAACAGCATAAGATCCACACCAAAACAGGCATATATCAGTGTGCATCCATCATACACAAGACGAGACAAACAGACAGGCAGACACCTAGTCCCACATGAATACCCCCCTTACCCCAAATCCCTGTCGGACACGCCATGCAAACTCACATAGAATGTTTGACTCAGAAGTGCCAAACATACACAAAGACAGTACGCAGAGCTATTTAAAAATTCGAGGAGTGGAGGAGTGGGAAGTGCACGGTAATTGCTACACCCAGGTCTCCTGAGCAGCAGAGACTGGAGGGAAGAGACCCCAAGAGCTTCACACTGGAGACTCACTGCCAAGCCCATTGAGCACAGTCCTGGGAGAAGTTTCCAGGGGAATCG
>NW_007093945.1:0-1222 GCF_000164805.1 Carlito syrichta
CAGTCCCATCATGAACCTGTGATAATGTTCCATTGCCTTTCTAGCAAATCCAGAACTTTCATCCAGCCTTCAGTATCGCTTTGTGATTTCCAACTTACCATGTTTGTTTGTCGGTATGTTGTGGCATCTACTACATAGTATTTGGTCACTATCATTTCTGTTTTGACCATTTAGCTCACCTAGAATTTAATTATTTAAATGGTTAGTGTGCATAATTATACAAATTTTTATAGATTTTCATAAGAATAAAATGTGTCTTAAGAGACTTCTCTAATTGTGAATGTTTCATACATATTAACGGTTATAATTTCTTGGGGAGAAGAATGGCAGTTGTGATATAAAAACAATATTCTGGAACCGAGAGCACCTAGAATGTCTGTGATTTCCTTTCCTGCCCATCCACCTTTTCTTTGTTTCACTGTGTAGAACTTCCAAGATTGCTCTGGACATGCAGGTCACTGATCGTGTTTTAAGCCATCACAACTAGTTTATAAAATTTTCTAAATAATTATGTATAATTTAAAACTTATTCTGTTATTATTTTACTTATTATTTTGGTATAATGATAATCACATATTATTTTATGATTTTTGTCTCATCTTTTATGTATAAAAGGACTTAATAATTTGGAATATATTATCATAGTTATCATGAGAGAATTTTAGCTCATACCTTTGAATGTTTTTCTGTCTCCTGTCACTTCCCAACAGTTTTTTCCCCCAAATACTCTTTAAAAATCTAAGTAATAGTGTTTTGCCTGTGGACACTTTGTGTGTTCTGTCATTTTGTTTTGCATGTTGACAGCCAATCTGTTGGTTGTTCTACATGGTCTTCCTGGTGGAGAAGTGTGTAAATCTTGAGTAGGGAAACATTTAGTATAGCTTGGGCACTGAACTGTGTGTTCTGAGGAGAATAATGACAGGGTTCAGGTAGAATTTGGGCCACTACCTTCATGATCTTACATGTAGAAAATTTGCAAGCCTAAGAAGAACATGAAGTTGTTTTGTGGAGCACAGGGGAGATTTCCTTATTGATTTAGAATTAGATGGGAGAGGATTGGCAGTAATGGGAAACCATGGGGAGAGAGGGGAGACAGGATTGGCGGTAGTGATAATCTACCTGAGGAAGGGGGACGCACACCTCATCACCAAGTGTACCAGCATAATGAACATTTGTATACTTAACCTTGAATTGTACCCCACATTTTTTAAAAAATAAAAAG
>NW_007093946.1:0-980 GCF_000164805.1 Carlito syrichta
GAATCCAGTTTTTGGAGTTGTCTATCGCCTAAATCTGAAAAGTCTCTTGATAAGGTTTAATCTGCAATCTGGGCTTCTATGTCGCCACATTTTTAGTGTGTCTTTTGAAAACAGACCAGGAATCTTGTGTTCCAATTCCTCAAGAACTTTATGGGAGTCTTTCTCTTGATATCCAAGCAACTGGAATTCTAGGTCACCAGGAAATATATTGGCGTCTTGCTGAGAATGAAGTAGGAATTTCAGTAATGGGAGTCATCATATACAGAACACTTCACGACCTGTTACTACGGAAGAATAAGGAATCTTGGTTACTCGAGGCCTCCATCCCTAAAACCTACAGACCGTCTTGCTAAGAGATAACCACCATTCAGGTTTGGGGAGTAGGAATCTGGATAATGGGCTCCTCATATACAGGAAACTGCACTGTCTATAGCTAAAGTAGAGTAAGGAATCTGGTTTACACGTGTCCTCCATCCCAATAAAATTTCAGGGTTTTTTGATAAGGGCTAAACACTAATTTGGGTTTTTGACATGAACTAGGGAAATGAAATCCTCATATACATGCAAATGCATTGAATTTTCCTAAGAAAGAATAAGGAATGTGGTGACATGTTTTCTCAATCTCCAAAAAAGTATACGGCGTCTTCCTAAGATTTAAACTAGTGTCAAGCTTTCGACGCATGTATCTCTGAACAGGAGTACTCATATACAGGTAATTGCACGGCGGTTGCTAAAAATAAGTATGGGGGCCCGTCCCACAAGGGTCTTGGGATGTGTTGAAGGAGAGACAGATAGGCGAACGACGTCATATACGGGATACCTGCTTCTTGACCAGATGACTATTTAATGCTAGTTAATACAGAGCTTTTGTACCATTTTTGAAGGGGCAAGACAAAGAAAACTCTTTCACATAAATATCTTTTAAAAGTTACTAGCTAGTGGTCTTAGTAGCAAACAAACCAAGATTCCCAGTGGCTTTA
>NW_007093947.1:0-1350 GCF_000164805.1 Carlito syrichta
CAAAGGGAAGAGGTGAAGGTGGGGAGGGTTTTGTGTGTGTGTGTGTGTGTGTGTGTGTGTGTGTACCCATAGGACATTTTTGAATTTTGTGTGTATGTGTGTGTGTATGTGCACCCTAGTGTCAGTGACCAGCACTGACCAAGGGTGGGTTAGGACCTGCACCGTATAATCAGGAGACGGCGAGAAGACCACTCGGAGGCAGTTCTTCTGGGAGCAGTCTGATCAGGACTGGAGCCAAATTTTATTCGGACTCCTTCCAACTTATATACCATTTTCTATACCCTCCAGCAGTGTGATAATCACTCACTGGGGGTGTACAAGTTCAGTGCCTTACAAACTATGCATCACAAGACCACCACAAGATCTGCAATTTCCAAGCAAACAATTCGAATTCCATGATGCCTACCGTGCTTACATTAAGGTCACAGGTGCACAATTTCAATACAAATCGTTCAAAGTGTTTTCCATAATGTTCAATGAATCATTCATATTATACTCTTTGTTCTATACCCTGATTAATACAAAAAACTTTTCTAAGTTAACTCTAGGTTCAATCCAAGTTCACTGACTCCCAATATTTTTAAAGATTAATATTATCAACTTAACACTATACTATAATCTATAAGTTTAGTTAAATGACTTAACTGTCAGTTATACTATTAACCTATTATGATTTAGCGTAATGCCTTATAACTCAGTTAAAACTTATTCTTAAACTACAAAACTTTACTATAATTCATATGTTTCATATGTCTAAACTTTAATTTTTTATATGATTTAGTGATTGGACTTTAATACTATGCTATATCTTATTAAGCTAATACCTCATCATTAATTCTTTTATAAATCGTATAGTGATTATTATATTTGAATAATGTAGCAAAAGGAAACAAAACAGCAAGCATAGATTTACGCAACTATGAGTGTATATGTATATATTTTATCCTAACAAGTCTACTCTAAAAATCAAATAGTAGCTGTCACACTCTTGAACAAGGAAATGCAGGGCTGCCAAGATGGCAGCCATGGGCTGAAGCAGACAGTTTCAGTAATTAACGAAACAAAAGTAAACGTTCTGCCTGGCTAGGGGCAGGGCGACAAAACTATCATGGTAATTTAGTTTCTAATCTTAGCCCTAGGGGAAACAGCTTTCGGGAACAAGAGCTGACTACCCAGTCTACCAGGAAATAGAAGTTAAAAAATATCTAGAAAGAAGTAAAACCTAGAAAGACAGAGAGAAATAATTCTGCTATGCACTTTCCATCAGGTGTATTGAGATTTACTTATAAGTTTTACTGCCATGTATGCACACTGGTCACTAATCACACGCCAATATTATAGGTATAACTG
>NW_007093948.1:0-814 GCF_000164805.1 Carlito syrichta
CATGCTTTGTCCCACAGCTGGAGCAGGGTAGGGGATGGGGCGCCTGGAACTCAGCACTCATCAGGTCCCTCTGAAGTTTGTGCTCTCAGGATATTGCCTTTGGGCCATGATCAAGCCCTGAATAGTTGATCCATCAGTCACAGAGATTGGATCTGTTGGTCCTGCACTTGCCTGTCCCCCCTTCAATATGGTGGTGGGTGCCTCTCTTGTCCTCTTCTGTGGAAGCTTACCACTAGACTGTACACAGCCCTTTCAGGCTCCCTGCTAGGTGCAAAGTGATAAGGCAATACATTGAAATCTTAAAATATTACACTGTTGCAGATTTCAAGTAACCAAATGAGAACAGTTATTCCATTCGTAATGGAAAAATTATCAGAAGTATAGATAAAATTAGTTTCAGATAATATTAAAACCCTTCTGCATGTTTCTGGAGTGTAGCTAATGTTTACATTCATAGTCTCTTAGCAAAGAGATATTGCTCTTAATCAATTTTGCATAATTTTACTTTTTCACTTCTTATTAAGGGTATCACTTTATGTTTAAAATAGTCCTATAACTATAAATATATAAAATTGGTTCACCTATTCTCTCTCCCTTGACACCTATTCTTTCTCCCTTGAGAAAATGAGTGAACCATATGAAAAAGTATGGCTGCATATACTTTCACAAATGCAGAAGAAAGAATCCAACAATGACCTATGTTCCGTGCTTGTTAAACCATGTTATTTTGGAATAGACTATTCACCAAGTGTGTAATGAGACTTAACCTGCTATAGACTATTTACACTCAAGTATCCAAAAGTAGAGGTAGAAT
>NW_007093949.1:0-1083 GCF_000164805.1 Carlito syrichta
CACACATATATCAACTCAAATGTTAAAAGAAAACAGAGAAAAAAAACTGTGTAAGAATCTCATGAGAGGGATAGACACTCACATTTCAATAATCAGCCTGAACATGAATGGGCTAAATCCACCACTGAAAAGACATAGAATGGCAAACTGGATTTAAAAGAAAAATGACCCAGTAATTTGCTACATTCAGAAGCACATCTCATCACAAGGGACATACACAGATTCAAAGTTAAAGGATGGGAAACCAATTTTCAGGGTAAATGGATCACAAAAGAAGGCAAGATCACAATCTTAATATCAGACAAAACAACTTTTGAGCTATTGAAAAGTAAAGTAAAAAAGACACAGAAGGTAAAAAAGTAAAAGGTCAAAAAGTGAAGAAAAAAGATACATAATGTTATCATGTTCGATCTATCAACAAAAAATATCCATCCTAAACATATATGCAACCAACAAAAGAGCACTAGCATGTATAAAGCAACTACTAAGTAAACTACAAAAGATATTAACTGTAACACTGGGGACGTGAATACCCCATTAACAACCCTAGATAGATCATCGAGGCAAAAAATCAACAGAGATCTAGAACCTCAACTTGACACTTGACCAAATGGACTTAATAGATAATAGATACCTACCCCTAACAATATACATTCTACATGTCGCCACATGGAATGTATTCCAAGATCTATAATATCCTTGGCCATAAACCAAGCATAAACAAATTTCATAAATTGAAATAATTCATTGCACCTTCTTAGACCACAGTGAAATAAAAATAAATATCACACCATCAAAATTCCCCCAAAACCTACAAAGATATGATACTAAACAGCATGATGATGAATGACTCCTGGGTAAACACAGAAATCAAAGCAGAAATTAAAAGATTCCTGGAAACAAATGAAAATGAAGAAACATCTTACCAAAACCTCTGAGATGCCATGAAATCAGTACTAAGTGGGGAATTTATATCTCTATGATCACACATCAAAAAAATAGAAAAATCACAAGTTAACAGACTAACAAATATCCTAAGGGAGGTGGAAAGGCAAGACCACCAAATCCCTAATTTTAACAGAA
>NW_007093950.1:0-887 GCF_000164805.1 Carlito syrichta
AGGCTGAGGCAGAGGATCGCCGGAGACCAGCAGGTTGAGGCTGCGGTGGCCAGGAGCGGCCACTGCACTCCAGTCTGGGGGACAGAGTGAGACTTCAAGTCAAAAAAAAAGAGCACAAAGGGTGCCTGATCCCATACCAGGGGGAGTGAGGACCAGTTGGAGACTCAAACTTCACTTGTATTCAGCCTACTTGTGTAGTCAATACTTGTATTCCACAACATATGAAAAGGCACACACAATATCAAAGAAGAAAAAAAGCAGAATGAGTCCCAATACCTGATTTTAGGAGTTATTTTTAGTCAGAAAAATGTACCTGTGAAAGAATGCATTAATCAACAAAACAGAATAGAGAGTTTAGAAACTGGCTTGTAAACAAATGGTGCTTGAAAAATTGGACCTCCACATGTAAAAAGTGAACTTAGACACAGATTTTGACGTTCTACAAAAATTAACTGAACATGAAATTTATAAATTAAATAAATAATGTAAAATGATACGACCTCTTGAACATAGAAAAAATCTACATGACCTGGGATTTGGAAATGAGTTTTTAAATAAAACACCACTAGTATTATTCATGAATACAAAATTGGTATGCTGAATATTATTAAAACTACTCTGTGAAAGAAAATAAGAAATTAAAAAGACAGAGAAAGCATTTGCAAAATGTATATGTGCTAAGGAACTTATATTCAAAATATGTTATGAGAGGATCCCCCACAAAAGAAAATGGAATTATTTTTGAAGGAGTGATCCGATGTAATACACTCGAATTTATTCCTTCAGATCAAACTAGAAACCAGAGTTTTTTATCTGAAAGCCAGATGCACACTACACGCCCGGCTAATTTTTTATTTATTTTAGAGATGAGGTCTTGCCAAGTTGTC
>NW_007093951.1:0-730 GCF_000164805.1 Carlito syrichta
CAGTCCTGCATAGCCAGAGATTGAAAATCTCTCCTTGTCTGACCTGAGGCATCCAGATTTGTTTCAGAAGTGGCAGTTTGCAGGCACTGACTGGAATTCTTGCACGACCATTATGTGGGCATGAAATTACTGGATTCTAGCTTAATAAAAGGAATAAAGTCAGGCATACATTTTGACAATTTTAGGCAGTGGCTGATTACCTTTTGTACAAAAGCTACAAGGTCTGAAGTTATTAGCATAACTTAAATGATAAACTTTAATTTCTGTGGCTTTATTACAAGTACCAGCATTTGTATTTCCGGACTATAATGGTAGCCTGACAGATTGTTTTAGACTATAATTTGAACTAGGCACTCAAGTAAATTTTATATAAAATTTGAAGAGAAATCCAAAAATGTTTGGAGACTTGCATCCAGAAATGACTTTATTATGCCTAGATTGTTTATAGATTTTTGTCTGTATATATTGTTTTCATAAGCTTTTCTTATGCCATTTTGGCACACATATTATTTTATTTTTGTTCTTTAACCCCTTTTTAAAAAAATTCTTAGATAACTATTTACTTTATTATAGGACAGAAATTTACCATATAAGACTTCCTCTTAGATAAAAATATCCTTTTTCTTATATTTCTTCTTTGTTTTCTTACTAAAACCTTATTTGTATACTAACAACACTCTTTATATTTTTTCTTTGCTTTTGCTTTCCCTTTTTATTTATTATAGATAAC
>NW_007093952.1:0-582 GCF_000164805.1 Carlito syrichta
GCTCCCTTTATCTTTTAATCACTAACCATTAAGGATAACCCAGAAATGCAGGTTAATTGCACCTGGCATGCTAGCTAGCAAAGGATTTCTTCAAGGAAAAGGCCTGCAGTTCCTAAGAGTACCCAGGACTGGTGAGTTGCTGACAGGTTCCCAAGCCACAGACTGGAAGGGGCAGAGTTCCATTTAGGAGCTGAAGGATTTCCTGCCCAGGATTCAACCTCCTCAACCTTTGTCATAGGGTTGCATCAGAACCCAGCCTTTTCTTTGGTGCCAGAACTAAGCAGTGTTGCTGGTGTTGGGGACCCCATCTTTGGCCTCTTCTTGGGCTCCTACCCTCTGACTCCTAAGGCCACTGTTAACAGAATGCAGCTTGCAACATGGCATCCAGATGCAGGCAGTTGCCTCTACTTGAATTATTCACAAAGGCCATAAACATTAGGTGAAACAGGCCAGGCTCGGTGGCTCAACCTATAATCCCAGCACTTTGGGAGGCTGAGGTGAGTGGATTGACTGACCCCGTGGGTTCGAGACCCACCTGGGCAACTTGACGAGACTTCATCTCTACAACAAATCAAAAAATGA
>NW_007093953.1:0-1037 GCF_000164805.1 Carlito syrichta
CCCCCTCTGGCAGTTGCCCATTACTGCTGATCCCATCCCCCTCTCCTTTGGCAGTTTTCCACTACTGCCAATTCCTTTCTTATGATATTATGATAATTGTTCAAGGTCTGTTTATGAGTGAAAATATAAGGTATTCAGTTCTTTGTTTCTGTGATAGATCACTTAGTATTTTTTTTCTTTTTCCATTTGGAATCTCACTATATCACCCAGGTTGGAGTACAGTGGCACACTCAGGGCCACCCCAGCATCACCCTGCTGGGCTCTGGCAATCCTTCTGCCTCAGCCATCCAAGTAGCTAGAACTACAGGCATGCATTACCATGCCCAGTTAATTTCTTGATTTATTGTAGAGACGAGGTCTTGCCAAGTTGTTCGGGGTGGTCTCGAACCCTCAGGCTCAGGCAATCTACTCACCTCAGCCTCCCAAAGTGCTGGGATTACAGGTTGAGCCACCATGCCTGGTCCATCACTCAGTATTATACACTAAGTCTATTCAAGTCGCTGTGAAGTTCATAATTTTGTCCTTTTTTATGACTATGTAATATTCCATCATGTATGTGTACCACATTGTTTTTATCCAGTCCTTTTTGGATGAGCAACATGGTTGGTTTCATGTTTTTGCTGTTGTGATTGGCATGTGCAGGTATCTTTTTCATAGAGTGATTTGAGTTCTTCTGAGTATATTCCCAATAGGGGGATTGCAGGGTAGTATGGAAGGTCAATTTTTAGATCTTTTAGATATAGTCACACTGTTTTCCACAAAGGTTGTACTATTTTACACTCCCACCAAGTCTGTAGAAGCATTCTTTTTCCACACATCCCCTCCAGCATCTGTTGTTTCTTGAGTTATTGATGATGGCCATCCAGACTCGAGTTAGGTAGTATCTTAGTGTGGTTTTAATTTGTGTTACTTTGGTGATTAGTGAAGCTAGCATTTTTGTATGTATCTGTTGGCTGCTCGTATGTCTTCTTTTGAGAAGTATCTATTCATAATTTTTGCCCACTTGGTAATGGGGCTTCTTTTTTCTTTTGTGCATG
>NW_007093954.1:0-1288 GCF_000164805.1 Carlito syrichta
CCTATAAACTCCAGCAGTGTGACAATTACTTGCTGGGGGCGTAAATTTCATTGATGTGTAACGCGCTTTACAAATCATGTACCATCACAAGACTTTCAAGTTCCCAGTGAACAACTGCAATTCCATGATGTATGAATCACAGGTGCACAATTTCAATACAGATTGTTCAAAATGTTTTCCACAATGTTCAATAAATCATTAATATTATACTCTATGTTCTAAACCCTGATTAAAAAACTTTCCAAGTTAACTCTAAGTTCAATCCAATTTTACTAACTTTTAATATTTTTAACGATTAATATTATCAACTTAACACTATACTATAATCTATAAGTTTACTTAAATGACTTAATTTTTTTACCTTAATTTTATACTATTTATTTTTATAATTCTTATAACCTACTACATTTCTATACTGCCCTATGATTGTATATTAATTACCTATGAACTTATCCTTAACCTAAATTTTTATCACAACTTCTATGAATTTCAAATATCTAAACTATTGTCTTTTATACTTTATTAATTACTTATCTTATAATACCATGTCTAAATTTTAATACAGTTATTATCCTACTATAATCTATTACAAACCTTATCATTAGTACTAATAAGTAAAAAAATTATGAACTTACTTTAAGTTCTATAGAACTTAATTCAATGACATTTTAACCTAAAACCTAAATCTGATTGCCTATTACGTGAAACTACCTACATCTCAAACCTGCCATGCCACTTAAAACAATGAACTGCACAGTTGCCATGACGACAGCCAGGGACTGAAGCAAGCTGAAATTTACTGAACGTACAAAAACCAAGAACGTTCTGCTTGACCAAAGGCAACATAATAAAACTATTATCACAGTTATAACGTTTAATCTTAACCCCAAGTGAAACTACATACTGGAACAAAAGCTAATCAATCAGTTTACCAGGAAATAACAGCTAAAAATCTTAAGAAGAAAACAGTTTAGAAAGAAAAAGAGATATAAAATAATTCTGCTGTGCATTTTTCATAGGATATAATAAGATTTTATTTTAGACTGTCACTTCCTAATATTGAAAATTCTGTTGTCTTATAATACACTGGTTACTATTCATATGCACACACTTGATGTTATATCCTTGTCTCAGAGGCGACCTTTTGAATAGGCCTTCATAGGCCTCAGCTGTGTGGTTACAGATGTTGGCTCCCAACAGAGTTGCCTCTTGGCTGGGTAAAGTCTCCGGGATGTTAGATGATACTCTGAAGTCTTGATTTCAGTAATGTCTCTTGCTGCCCTGGACC
>NW_007093955.1:0-751 GCF_000164805.1 Carlito syrichta
ACCTGCTATGCAAATGGAAACCAAGGGAGGGGAAAGGGGTACATACTCACAGTTATAAGAAACTAAAGAAACATTAGGTCAAAACAATAAAAAGAGAAAAGTAAGGTTATGTAATGATTAAAGAATCTATTCATTAAGAAAATAACAACGATATATAGTATACACCCAATACTGAAGCAATGCAATATATAAAATAAACATTAAAGGATTTGAAGGGAGATACAGACTGTGACACAACAGCAGGATATTTAAATAATCTGTTTTCAAACAGAGACTGATTATACAGACAGAAAATTCATTATGCAATAAGGAAACACTGGACTTGAAATGGTTTTGACCAAATGAACCTAACAAACACATAGAGAGGATTCCATCTAATAGTAACAGAATACACAATCTTCTCAAGGGCATATATCAACTCATTTCTGACTACATTGATATTACAAAATTATTAACAGAAGGAATAATGGAAAAGTTAACAAATACGTGGAAATTAGTCAATGTGCTTTTAGAACAACTATTGGGTCAAATAAATTTGGGAGGCCAAGGTGACAGGATTGCCTGAGCCCATGGATCAAGAACAGCCTGGGCAACTTGGTGAGACCTCATCTCTACAATAAATAAAAAAGTTAGCCAGGTTTGGTAGCGCACACCTGTAGTTGCAGCTACTTGGAGGCTGAGACAGAAGGAGCTTGCCACTGCACTCCAGTTTAGGTGACAGAGTAAGACTCCAACTCAAAAAAAGAGAGAA
>NW_007093956.1:0-1042 GCF_000164805.1 Carlito syrichta
GGATTGCCACCCAGGGGGCATAGATTCAAGTTGTCCTGAATGCACACTCCAATTTAGTAGCAGGTAAAGTGGACTTTTAAAGGCAATAAAAGGGGGACAGGCTGATACAAAATTTCTTGTCAGGAATTCTCATTAGTTTACAGAAAGAGCATTGATTAGTGATTGGTTATCCATTGTTTAGGCTATAGGATGTGGGTTATGATTTCAGGTATGGAATTATAACATTAATTTATAACCACTTGTGGCAATAGCAAGCAGTTTCAAGAGATGCACACATAACACAAAGAGGGAAGCAGAACGGGCAGTGATCTCATTTCATTGTCCCTCTGGGCCTGATAATTGCTGCATTTCTTAGATAAAAGTTCTTTCTCACTCTGTATGACTCATGAGCCAATTCTGGACTACTGCATATTTTTAATAAACAGATTTTATTAGAACACAGCTACACCCATTTATTTACATAGTGTGAATAGTTTTTGGGACTGTGGGCAAGTTATTGTACTAGGATACTAAGGATTAGAATATTAAATGAGCTAATATATTTACAATCCCATGTCTCACAAATATTGTGGGCAGGTCCATATCAAACACTTAGCACAGTGCCTGGAACATAGGAAGTGGTCAGTAAACACACAAATATAGAACAGCTCATTGTTTTTATTGTTAGCTTCCTTATTCCAGTCTTATGTCGCTTTGTGGACATTACTCTGAAGTTGTTGGAATCCAGGTGTTTTCCTTCCCCACTGTTCTGCCAGATGACAGTTCTATTTCCTACCAGGAGGTAGTAAATGACTACTGAGATTTCATGAATGGAATAGCTGGGAAGAAAGTAGGTGATGCTGTGAGATAAGGTGTGAGGAACACAGGAAGCAATCAAGTCAAAACCTTTACAGCAGGGTGGCATATGGAGCATGGACTTTGGAACTGAAAATTTCTGGGTTTCTCTCTCTGCTCTCCTGTTTACTGTAGTGGTAGAACCCACTTCAGCAAGTCAGTTAATCTTTCTCTTCTTCAGCATATTCATGGGTTCTCATTAATCAAG
>NW_007093957.1:0-784 GCF_000164805.1 Carlito syrichta
CAAGACATATCAAAGCTGTGACCTTTCTCCCACCAGTAGATCTTGTATTCTTGGTACTGCCTGGATGGCCATCATATATACAGTGTGGCTCCGTCTGAGAAGATGAGGTCAAGGGCGCCAGTCACTTGTAACAGGTGTACGGTATGGTGTTGAGCATGAACTCGTGGAGGAGGCAGTAGCCCATCTATTCGCTGATGTTGGTGTCCACTTTCTCCACTGGGAGTGCCACCTCCTCCACTTCCTCTTGATGGTGATCAACATGTGGTCTAACTTGTTGGCTTGGTGATCTTCACCACATAATTAGAAATACCGGGACACTTGATTCCAATGACCTTACAGCTCCAGCCTTGGCAGCAGACTTGCAGGGGGAGCCTGTGCCCAAATCCGTGGCCAGCACCACCTTGTCCTTGAAGAGGTGCTGGCTGTGAAGCATGGCGCTATCCATGGGGATGTGCCCTGCATTCTCTAGCATCCTCCTTGTGGATGTCCAAGTGGACTAGAAATCAAAGTCTTGATCTTTGTGTGTCATGTCCTCAGGATTGGGCTTCTCGCCACTTTCTGTCCAGCCACAGGAAGCCACAGCCACGCCTAGCATCTCTGCAGTCTCTCTGCCCATCTCTAGCTCAGCCCACAGTTGGGTAGGGAGGGGAAGGATAACTTGGGCAGATTCAGGGAAGGGCACAGAAAGTTACTTCTTCAAGAAGTGGCTGGAGCCTCATCCCATGAGCCAGGGTGTCTTCAAAATTCTCCACGATGCAATTTTCAGCCTGAGATGCCACCATCT
>NW_007093958.1:0-1389 GCF_000164805.1 Carlito syrichta
GGAAGCTCCATTTTCTCAAGCGCTGTTTGCAATTGGTTTGTTAGCTGACAGCATCTGAGTGGCCACTTGAGGGATTTTGGTGAAACATGGGAAAAGTACTACTTCTAAAAGGAGTGAGTGCTCCCATCTGATTCCAGTTATGACCAGTATCAGATGTAACTGTCTGCATGGAAATCCAGTTCCAGGTCCATGTGGTTCTTGTGGTCTGACAATTAAGTTCGCGACTAGGCCACCATGCACTTACCTTGACAGCCCTTGTACAAACAACCTGGCAAGGTTTCATAACCTTGGTGTATCAGTGTCTCACAGCTGTGTTCGTGTCAGCCTGTGGCTGTGTCTTGCTGAGTGAGGGGCGTTCATTATTGTATCACACTTTGGTATGCCATCGTGAAATTGTGAGAGTGACAAACAAAAATTTAGTTTCTTATTAAACTTGGCAGGAATGGAAGTGAAATCAGTGCCATGTTAGTCCAATTTCATGGGGATAATTCCGTGAAAAAATCGCAGTGTACACATGGATTAAAATCTTTTCTCAAGGGACAGAAAGCATCACTGATGAAGAGAGGGCAGATGGCCAGAAACAAGCTGAACTTGTGAAAATAGTACAGAAGTGGGTTGAACTGTGTGTCAAAATCGCCGGCTGACTGTGAGAAGCATAACAGACCAAATAAACATTGATAGAGAAACAGTCAGGAAGCTCTTGGCATGAGAAAGGTGTGTAAAAATATGGTCCTGAAGGAGCTCTTGCATCATGACAGTGCACCAGCCTGTGCAACACAATGAGGGAGTTTTTAGCCAGTAAACAAATAACTGTATTGAAACACCCACCCTACTCAGCTGACCTTGTCCTCAGTGACTTTTTTATTTACCCAAAGATAGAGGAAATATTGAAAGAAAGATATTTTGATGACATTCAGGACATCAAGGGGAATACGATGACAACCCTGATGACCATTCCAGAAAGAGTTCCAAAATTGCTCTGCTGGGTGTACTAGGCACTGGCATCAGTGCATAGCTTCCCAAGGGGAGCACTTCAAAGGTGACCATATGACCTCATATGATATTCAGCCATGAGGTATGGACTGCTTTTTCTAGGATGAGTTTACGAGCTTAATTGTCAGGCCATATACATCTCCTAAAGGAAAACATATCATCCCAATGTCCCCTTCACCATCATCTGCTACATTCTGGATAAAATACCTTACCTATAAAGAAATAGTGATGACAGTAATGCCTCCTTCAAATAGAGGAACGTGTCAGTGTACTCAACTAGATGCCAATGCTCCCAGCCCTTCCTATCCTACACACCCTGCCCCAATGGAGAACCAGGACTGGACATTTACCCTTGACAACTTGACCTTGACACTTGACTGATGATCCTCACTCCTG
>NW_007093959.1:0-975 GCF_000164805.1 Carlito syrichta
ATCTTGGGCATGTAAATTTGTTAAGATCATCATTAAATTTTTAAAAATTAATGTTCTAATACTCTAAGTAACGGATTGGCAGTACTGGAATCTGACAGGGGAAAGGGTGCACACCTCATCAAAAAGGGTACCTGCATAATGAACATTTGTACACCTAACCCTGAATTGGACACCATATCTGTAATACAGAAATAAAAATATTTTAAAAAGTAAACACATACACTCACCTATTGATAATTATTTGAAAAATTTTACAATTCTCCAAAAATATAAAAAAAATAATAAAATTAGTGCTAAGTTTTAGGTAACTTTAATCTTTTAAAAAGCTTAATCTTGATAATACTGAGGCCCATGTTGTAAACATTGTTTGCAGTATTTCATTGTGCATGCTATGTTTGACCTTATGCCTATTTTAAAAAATATATTCTATGGCATAATGATTAAGTAAAGTGTTAGTGTTTAAAGTGTGATGCAATGTTTTCTAACCTGAGATACATTATGTATAATTTAGCAATTGCTGTAAATACTCAAATTAATTTGAGTATTTACAGCATAATAAAAAAGTATAATTTTTTATATTAATTTTTAAAATTCATTTTCAAATCTTTTCTTCTCATTTTATGTCATAAGATAATATATACAAATAAGAAAAAGGGGAAGAAGTTCATTATTATTCTTTATATTTTTAAGCTCAAAAACAAATTTATTGATCTCACCAAAAGGTTTTCATGGCTAAAAAAATAATTGCCAAAAACAAAACAAAACAAAAACTCAAAATAGCCTTAGAAAGTTCAGAATGCATAAATAATGGTGACTGTTATGTTACTTAAGGAATCGTTACTTTACTTACATACTTTGGCAAGATTTTTCTAAACATGACTGAAAAAGTTCTAACTCATAGACAATTTATTTGACCATGTTTTTAACCTAAAGTAAACTGTATATAACTATTTTGTTCTGATTTTTCTAATTGTC
>NW_007093960.1:0-965 GCF_000164805.1 Carlito syrichta
AGTGCGCGCCTGTAGTTCCAACTACTCAGAAGGCTGAGGCGGAAGGAACGCCGGAGCCCAGCAGGTCGATGCTGCCGGGGCCGGAAGTGACCACTGCACTCCAGTCTGGGTGACAAGAGTGAGACTCCAACTCAAAAAAAAAAAAAAAAGAAACTTTATGAAGAAATTACTAATAAATATGTTTTAAAAATTTATGTCTAATCAATGTAGTCTCCTAATTGCTTTTTTGAGTTTAACGTTATTTCAAACTAAGACTGTCAACTATATATATATATATATATAGAGAGAGAGAGAGAGAGAGAGAGAGAGAGAGAGAAAGAGAGAAAGAGTCAGAGTCTCACTCTGTAGCTCAGGCTAGAGTGCAGTTTTGGTTTTTTTTTGTTTTATTGTAGAGATGAGGTCTCACCTCGCCATGTTGTCCAGGCTGTTCTCGAACACGTGAGCTCAGGTAATTAACTCACCATGGCCTCCCAAAATGCCAAGATGACAGGCTTGAGCCATTGCACCCAGCCAAAAATATTTTTTTAAATAATAAAATAGATAGTTTCATGAACGAGAAGCAGCAGGCATGAACAAATTTAAGACGTGGTCACCGATTTCCTTGTATGATGGAAGAGGATTCCACCATAAATTAAGAATTATGTAAATCAATTATGACTACATCTTATATTCACTCTTCATATTTTATGTTATACCAAGAACACCTTTTAATAGTAGCACCAATAACTCTTCTTATAAAAAAATTTCCTTTAGTTTTATATAGCACATAATTTTTTAATCTGTAACTATCAATTATATACTTAGAATATTCTCTATAGCATTGTATTCTCTTCCATTTTTTTATTTTTAATATGAGTAATAATTTAAAATTTGACCAAAACAGAATAGTTCAGGCTTTTGGGTATTCTCAGGTTTTAATGTATTGAAAAACAATTTTATTATTAATATTCTCTTATGATATTACC
>NW_007093961.1:0-962 GCF_000164805.1 Carlito syrichta
GATGCGGACACGCCGCGCTCGGATCTCGCGCCTCAGATCTTGGCTCCCACGCGCCCCTTTCGCCCTCAGCGTCCTCGGCCGTCTCGTGGGGCGAGGGGGGCGGCCCACGTCACCCCGCCCCCGGGTTCCAAAGCGTCCGCTCAGCCTTTCTCGCGTTCCGGGCGGAGGCCCCGCTCCACGCACGGAATGCTCACGATGAGGGACGCTGCCCCTGCTCGGGCCCTGCTCCGGGGCTGCCCGGGGTCTCTGCGGGCCCTTTCCCTGTCTTGAAGCCCACCCCGACGTCCCTCTGTGCCCTGGGAGAAGCCTAGGCGAAGAAGACTCCTCCCCAGGGTGGACGGGAGCCTCTGCCTTCCGTCTGGGAGTGATGCCTGGCCTAGAAACTGTTGGTCCCCGCCATGTGGCGCGCTCAGGCCTCGGATCCCAACTCCTTCGCCCTCCTCCCCGCCCTGCCTTGCCCGGGAGAAACCGCGGTGGCCTGCCTTCCGTTCCTGCGCGGCTCTCCCCGCCCTCCGCCCCTCCTTCCCCTCCTTCCCTTCCTTCCCCTGCTCCTCCCCACTCCCCTAACAGCCTCCTCCCTCCTCTCTCCCCTCCGGACCTCCCCTTTCCCCTCCCCCCAGGGTCGCCTTGGGATCTTCCCAGAGCACCAGGGATCGGAGCGGACAGTTTTCCCCCCTCCCACCCTGGGCTCTCCTGGGCTCGGCGGCTTTCTGGTGCGCGGCGGCTGGTCCCCGTGGCCGGGGAGGTGACGATCTCAGAGAGGAGGCGGCGCGTGTGTTGGGCACGGTGGCGCTGCCTCCAAACTCTTGGAGTTCGGGAGTCGTCCCGCAGGCCGCGGGGCCAGGACAGAAGGGAGGGGGGGCCCCCACGGGACCTGGTCCAGACGCTCCCTGTGAGTGGGCGGCCAGGGCGTGGCTGGCCATCTCGCCGAGTGCCCCGCCCGTCGGGTATCCTCGGTGCCT
>NW_007093962.1:0-808 GCF_000164805.1 Carlito syrichta
CAACATTCATCATTAATAGCTAGCAGGTTTCAGTAAAATGTCCTTAAGGCCATAGTTCCACTCCAGCAAATAACTGTTCAGATTTCTCTGTACCGTGGGCTCTGGCCTGAGTTGGAGTCTCACTCTGGGATCCGCGCCCGAAGGCAGTGGCCTCTCCCGGCCACCGCAACCTCGACCTGCTGGGCTCCATTGATCCTTCCGCTTCAGCCTTCCGAGGAGCTGGCATTACAGGCATGTGCTACCACGCCCGGCTGATTTTTTGATGTATTGTAGAGATGAGGACTCCCCAAGTTGCCCAGGTGGGTCTCGAACCCGCGGGCTTAGGTTATCCACTCCCCGCAGCCTCCTAAATCGCAGGATTACAGGCTGAGCCACGGAGCCTGGCTTTCTTCTGTTATTGTTTGGAGATGGAGTCTCACTCTCTCGCCCACACTGGAGTGCAGTGGCCGCTCCCGGCCACCGCAGCCTCGACCCGCTGGGCTCCGGCGATGCTTCAACTTCAGCCTTCTAAGTAGCTGTATATACAGGCGCGTGCTACCACGCCCGGCTAATTTTTTGATGTACTGTAGAGATGATTCTTGACCATATCTCTTTTCTAATGTTATATTTGTGTGCGATCTACAAACTCCAATTTCGTATCACTTTGGAGATTTGTTATCAGAAGCTACATGCTTCCTTAACTGCCTCCTGCTTCCCGTTCTGGTCATGGCCCTTCCTCGGAACTTGCTCCATGACACCTTGGTGACTGACTGTCAGTCTGGTATGGCTCCAGGTCCCCCCTTTCCTGGGCACTGCTCTCAAGAGCAGC
>NW_007093963.1:0-1267 GCF_000164805.1 Carlito syrichta
CGGGTAAGGGAGCCCGGCTCGGTGGCTCAGCCTGTAATCCCGCGCCTTTGGGAAGCTGAGGTGAGTGGGTTGCCTGAGCCCGCAGGTTCGAGACCGGCCCGGGCAGGCGAGACCTCATCTCTACAATAAAATCAAAAAATTAGCCCGGTGTTGTAGCGCATGCCTGTAATTCCGGCTACTAGGAAGGCTGAGGCGGAAGGATCGCCAGACCCCAGCAGGTCGAGGTTGCGGTGGCCGGGAGCGGCCACTGCACTCCAGTCTGGGCGACAGAGTGAGACTCTAACTCAAAAAAAAAAAAAAGAAAAAGAAAAAGAAAAAGAAAGGGGGTAAGGATTAAACAACTATTCCTAGGATAACACGTTAACTACTTGGGTAAGAAATTCAACAGAAGCCTAAACTTCACCGAGTGACAAACTTGAAATTAAAAAGAAGCATATATATATATATATATATATATATATATATATATCCACACAGCACCCATAAAACATGCGGGATCAAAGACAGAGGAACCAGAGACATATTCAACAGGAAACTAGCGAAGTGCAGGGCCATTCTTGATATTTTCCTAAAGTGCAAATGAAATGAGATAACATACGTATAAAAAGTATCAAATTATCTAACTGGAAATTTTCTCTAAAAAGTATCTTAAAATCAATGACGGACATGGTGGTTCAACCAAAAAAAATTATCTTAAAATCAGAGATAAACAAAAATTGTATTTAATAACTTGATTTAATTTTTCTCTTTACTTGAGGGGCTAGGCTCTTCATTGCTGAAAATCGTGTATGATTCAGTGTTAGATATTTGCTGTTTAAATTTGCATTACACTTCTTTCTTAGATAATATACTTTGATGTTCATAGGAGTGCTCTATTCGAGTTGTCGTCATTCTCACCTAGGAACCCAGGTTGCCCTGGTAGCCACTAGAGAATTGCAGGTTCCTTGGTGGGCAGGGAGGGAACGAGCGTGGCAAAACTAACAGTGGTCTTAGTCTCCACCGGAAAGCGATGTCGGTCACTGGCCAGAACAAGTCACCCGAGCATGTCTGACTGCCAGAGGGAAGGAGTGGTGGTGGGACACGAGGGGAGGATGCTCATTTAAATCTTAATGAACAGCAATACGGGATACCACAAAGGCCTCCGGTTCTTTCAGAATTCTTTCTCCTGTCTGTGAGACTAATCTTTCTACCAGGAAGTTCCACAGTGCCCCCAACTTTTGAACCTCTCTCTCCCCATGGCTCACCTTTTCCCTCGTGAGTTAGTCCC
>NW_007093964.1:0-1303 GCF_000164805.1 Carlito syrichta
CAGGAGTCAGCAGACTTGTCAACCTAAAAGGAAGAAACTGAGGCAAAGTTAATATAAATAGAGAGTTTATTTGGGCCAGGCTTGAGGATTGCCACCCAGGGGCATAAATTCAAGTTGTCCTGAATGCACACTCCAATTAGTAGCAGGTAAAGTGGACTTTTAAAGGCAATAAAAGGGGGACAGGCTGATACAAAATTTCTTGTCAGGAATTCTCATTAGTTTACAGAAAGAGCATTGATTAGTGATTGGTTATCCATTGTTTAGGCTATAGGATGTGGGTTATGATTTCAGGTATGGAATTATAACATTAATTTATAACCACTTGTGGCAATAGCAAGCAGTTTCAAGAGATGCACACATAACACAAAGAGGGAAGCAGAACGGGCAGTGATCTCATTTCATTGTCCCTCTGGGCCTGATAATTGCTGCATTTCTTAGATAAAAGTTCTTTCTCACTCTGTATGACTCATGAGCCAAATCTGGACTACTGCATATTTTTAATAAACAGATTTTATTAGAACACAGCTACACCCATTTATTTACATAGTGTGAATAGTTTTTGGGACTGTGGGCAAGTTATTGTACTAGGATACTAAGGATTAGAATATTAAATGAGCTAATATATTTACAATCCCATGTCTCACAAATATTGTGGGCAGGCCCATATCAAACACTTAGCACAGTGCCTGGAACATAAGGAAGTGGTCAGTAAACACACAAATATAGAACAGCTCATTGTTTTTATTGTTAGCTTCCTTATTCCAGTCTTATGTCGCTTTGTGGACATTACTCTGAAGTTGTTGGAATCCGTGGTGTTTTCCTTCCCCACTGTTCTGCCAGTTGACAGTTCTGTTTTCCTACCAGGAGGTAGTAAATGTCTACTGAGATTTCATGAATGGAATAGCTGGGAAGAAAGTAGGTGATGCTGTGAGATAAGGTGTGAGGAACACAGGAAGCAATCAAGTCAAAACCTTTACAACAGGGTGTCATATGGAGCATGGACTTTGGAACTGAAAATTTCTGGGCTTCTCTCTCTGCTCTACTGTTTACTGTAGTGGTAGAACCCACTTCAGCAAGTCAGTTAACCTTTCTCTTCTTCAGCATATTCATGGTTTCTCATTAATCAAGGTGACCCATAGGGTTGTGAGAATGTACTGAGTCCAAATATAGAAAGTGCTTGCCACATCAGATGGGCTTCATGTGTGTTCACTCTTAGCTGTGTTGCTGTGTGGAGGCAAGAGCAGTGAGAGAGCTGGCATTGAAGATGTGGGCATCTGCTCAGGCTTTGACTCAAAAGTCACGG
>NW_007093965.1:0-404 GCF_000164805.1 Carlito syrichta
TAAGTCAGCTAGTTAAGTAAGCTTGTTAGCAGGCAGATTAGCTAAGTGGCTTGCAATTTAAGCTGGCTGGTTAGCAGGCTGGTCAGGTAGGTGTCCCACTAGCTAAGCCAGCTTGCTAGCAGGCTGACCAGCAGGGTGACTTGGTAATTAATCCAGTTGGCTATCAAACTGTCCAGCCAGACGATTGGCTATCTAAGCCAGCTGGCTAGCCACCTGGTCAGCCCACTAGCTAGCTAGCCAGCTGCCTACCCAGCTAGGCATCCAGGTAGCTAGCTAGTTAGGCCAGTGGGCTAGCCGAGTATAAACCAGTTAACTAACTCGTTAAGTCAGCTGGCTAGTCAGCTATCCTACAAAAGTAACTAGTCAGCTAGTTAAGTCAGCTAGCTAGCCAACTGGCTAGTTAA
>NW_007093966.1:0-838 GCF_000164805.1 Carlito syrichta
CCTCCCCACTTATTTATTAAGAGGGAAGCAATCCCATCCTGTTGTAGCCAGGGCAGACTGTGCACTCCGGTGGCTCTCTTTATCATGTCCCACTGTCTCTGAGACCCTCACATTCAGAGCACACCTATACACCCTTTTCTTTTCTGGCCATGCTTTCTCCATTGCCCATTCCTCCTCCTCCCAGAATGGTTCATATTTTCTCAGCTATGGAGGGGAATTGAGCTTAAAAGATGAGAATGATTTCCAGTTTCCCTGCACCACATGCAACGAGCTTGGAGTAGATATTCTATCCTAATAATAAGTAAAAAGCTGAACAAGTGGAAAATGGGCAACTCTTCTTAGATCCTTCAGAGAGTTGAGATTGCAGGGAAAACCACTGCTCCAGAAATTGAAGAGACAGACTGGAGAATGGAGATATTACAGCTTTCTGAAGCAGAAACCCAAAGATTGAAACCTCCATAGAAGCCAGCACTAAGGTAGGGAAACCTGAACTCTGATGAACTGTTGAAGGCACAGCATGGAAAACTTGAAAGGGAAAATCCCTGGAGACCAGTCATGGGGTCCCACATTTTTGACAGTTTGAGATTCCGGAGCTGTACCAGTGTCTCATGGCAAAAAAACAGAAAAATCTCCCCATGCTTCCAGCAGGGAATTTTTTAATTGAAATATGCCAGAGCACACTGTTCTCTTTAACAAGACCTGCTGGAAGGACTCATTGTTTAACTGAAGCTTCATGTGCTGAAGTTGTATCCTATCCCAACTGACCTGGAGAAAGAAAAATTCCTACCATGAGCCCCTTCTTTTTTTTTTTTTGAGCTGGAGTCTCACTCTGTTGCCC
>NW_007093967.1:0-1112 GCF_000164805.1 Carlito syrichta
CGAGGTCACTCTCATAGTGACGACATAGATGTGATAAAATCCGGCGCAGATTCTCATCTGGCTTGTTTTGTTGGTAGCTCTCTATTCTGCTTCTTCTCTCCTCACTCCTATTACACTTTTGCCTCATGAGCTCCTATGACACCAATATTTTCTTGGACTTCGTTGTGTTTTCTTTTCCACATCTGTAACTCCTGCTTCTACTTATCCTTCATGGTCTCCTCTTCTTTTTCAATTGTTGTCAACTATTAGGGTTTATGCAATTCTGTGGTCTTTGTTCACCTTACCCCATGTCATTGTCTCTGCCACTTTTACTCCTTCCGTGTCTTCGGTTACTTTTATGTGCTAAAGATGCCCAGAACTTGAATTATAATAAAAAATTACAAAATATTTTTAATGAAAGTCTGAATAAATGATGATTTCCAGACCTAAAGATCTAACCCAAACCTCTTACTAGGCTGTACTAGATTGGTGGGACATGTATCCACCTACCCACTTGACATTTTCAACTAAACTTCTTGCTAGTATGTCAAATTCAACCTGTATGAAACTGAATTTATATATTTGTCTCAAAATTGTAGCTCTTCCCTAGTGTTCTCTGTCTCAAAATGACTCTCATCTGTTAAGTTGCACAAGCCAGAAATCTTGGTTTGTCTCTGTCTTCTACTCTGCACAGTGAAATATGTCAGGTCTATCACAAATCTCTCAAACAAATCTATTTTTCCCATCCACACTTCTACCACCCCAAATCAGGTGGCCATTTTCTCTGTCCCAGGCTCTTATTCTCTCCAATCTATTCCCCATTGAGCAAATAAAGTAATTTTCTGAAAATAAAAATTGATTGCTGTCACTTTCCTGCTTACCTCAATCATTCCAAATCTCCTTAACTCCTTGACACAGTTGATTATGCCTTTGTAGTCTGTACTCATTTCTTGACTGTCTATTTATATGAGTTCAGTTCTTTATAAAACTTTGACTTCATCTTGCCTCTAGACTTCTCTGCATGTTGTTTCCTTGGCTTGCAACACTCTCCATGATCTCTTGTGTTTTGTTTCTTCATACTCATTTTTGTCACAACTTAAAATACATTGTCTATGAAAAGCTTCCATGAACTT
>NW_007093968.1:0-762 GCF_000164805.1 Carlito syrichta
CCTTTGCTTTACTTGCTCTTTCTCCTGAGAGCACATCCCAGCATGCACCCAAATTCCTATCTTAGTTTCTTTTTCCAGGGAGTCACATCTAGGACACCTTTCTAAATTCTACTGGGCACTAAGATAGGGCCTGCTGGTTGTGCACAAATAAATTATCTGTGGAAATGATTCTTTCTTCTCTCTCCTTTACCAAAATATAAGGCATATGACAGAGGATCACCAAAACTGGAATTTATTTATTAAAATTGTGCATTTATTCTTACATGCTTAAATTTCAGTCAACTTCAAAGTACTCTCAATTTGATGCAATACACCTAGTGAAACACTTTTCCACTGCTCAAACCAGTTTTTAAACTCATCAATTTTGATGCCTTTTAGTGTTTCTGCTGTTTTTTGTTTCGCCTCTTTCAAATTGGCAAAATGTTTCCTTTTGAGGACTTTTTCATTGGGGGAAACAAAAAAATCTCTAAGGGCAAGATTGAGTGAATTGGAATTAAGGTCATTTTGGGTAAAAAAAACAAAACAAAACTGCTGAACACTCAGTGCAGTGCAGGAAGGTGTACTCGTAAATCACCCATTAGGAGATGGGTAACTTTGTTGAAGGAATTCCCCCACCACCAAAAAAAAAAAAAAACTCACAGAAGCCAAACTCAGCCTCTCACAGCAATGCTAGCTGGTACACTGATGCCAATGTGTTCCTAGAACACTTACCTAGCGGGAAGAGCCTGTACTACAAGGGGCCGGCCCTCCAAAATATAATTT
>NW_007093969.1:0-1373 GCF_000164805.1 Carlito syrichta
CACCACGCCCAGCTGATTTTTTGATTTACTGTAGAGATGAGGTCTCTCTGCCCAGGCGGGTCTCAGACCCACGGGCTCAGGCAATCCACTCACCTCAGCCTCCCAAAGGCGCGGGATTACAGGCTGAGCCACCAAGCCCGGCTTGTTTAGCTTTTCAAACAAAAATCCATCTCTTCGTTTTTTGACCCTTTCTATTTGTTTTCCTGGTCTTCTATTTATCCCTGCTCTGATCATTTTAAATTTTCTTCTTTCCTTACATTGTGGCTAACAGTTGGCGCTTGGATATCATGGCTTTAAATTGTGTGTCCACTTGTATAGATTTTATTTTTTATTTTGAATATGTGAGGTACAATTCAGGGTTAGTTATACAAATGCTCATATAAGGTACTCTTGATGAGGTGTGACCCCCTTTCTCTGGCAGTTTCCCACTGCTGTAATCCTGCCCACCCTCCTCCCCTGGTGTTTCCTACTAGTGCCAATCTATTTTTTATAATATTATGATTGTTGTTCAAGACCTCCTTATGAGTGAGAACATGTGATATTTGGTTTTTATTTCTATGAGAGATGACTCAGTATTACAGACTAAGTCCATCCATGCTGCTGAGAGGTTCATAATTTACTCCTTCTTTATGGATGAATAATATTCCATCTTGTAAATGCACCACATTTTTTTATCCAGTCCTCTTTCCATGGGCAGCATGGTTGGTTGGTCCCATGTTTTTGTTATTGTGAATAATGCTGCAATAAACATATGTGTGCAGATATTTTTTCATAAAGTGATTTAAGTTCCTCCAGATATACTCCCAGTAGTGGGATTGCAGGGTCATATGGGAGGTTAATTTTTAGATATTTTAGGAATCACAAAACTGTTTTCCACAGAGGGGTGTACTAGTTTACACTCCCACCAACAGTGTAGACATATTCCCTTTTCCCTGCATCCTCTTTAGCATCTGTTGTGTTTTTTTGAGTTATCAATGATGGCCATCCTGACTGGAGTTAGGTAGTATCTCAGTGTGGTTTTAATTTGCATTTCTTTGATGACTAGTGAGTCTGAATATTTTACCATATATCTCTTGCTTGCTCATATGTCTTTTTTTTTAAAAGTGTCTATTTATATATTTTGTCCACTTTGTAATGGGGTTGTTTATTTTGTTCTTTTCAGCACGTTTGTGTTCTTTTAGATCCTACATGTTAGACCTTTGTCAGATATACAGTTGGCAAATATGTTTACCCAATCTGTGGGCTGTCTCTCTGCTTTCTCAATGGTTTCTTTGACTTTGCAGAAGCTTGTCAGTTTGATGAGGTCCCACTTATCTATCTTATCTCTTATGACAGTGACACTTGAGGTGTGATCAGGAATTAGTTGCCAGTTC
>NW_007093970.1:0-1424 GCF_000164805.1 Carlito syrichta
GAGACTGCAACTCAAAAACAAACAAACAAATAAATATATAAATATATAATAAAACTGACAGGACCCAGCACTTCCAGAGCAGCCAGTACAGCTACACACACTCCCATGGCCACGGAGGGCCAGGAGGGAACAAACAGGGTTAGAGAAAGAATTCGCTAAGGATGATAGATTCCAGATCTTTTACAATGTATCTGTGGTGGTATCATGTTGGCTACACGATTGACCTTTTTTTTTTTTTTTTTTTTTGAGTCAGGGTTTCCCTCTGCAGCCCAGGCTGGAATGTGCAGTGGCATGAGGTGAGCTTGCCCCTGGGCTGACGACTCATCTGCCTCAACCTCTTGAGTAGCTGGGACTACAGGCCCGCACCACCACACAAGCCTGGCTTATTTTTTCTGACGTTTTGTAGAACAGTGGTCTCATCATGTTGCTGCCTAGGCTGGTCTGGAACTCCCAGGCTCAAGGGATTCTCCTGCCTCGGCTTCCCCAAGTGCCAGGCTTAGAGGCGTGAGCCACTGTGCCTGGCCACGAATAAGCTGGCGTATAGCCACCTGCGATCCCGTGTGGAGCTAGCAAATGTCGTCAACCTGAAACCTCTCTTTGTAAAAGGGGAGGATCATGAAAGCGTGTACATGAAACATTTTGAAGTAAGTACACTCAGGGCTGGGTGCGTGGGTGGCTCACGCCCACCAGCCCAGCACTTTTGCCGCTGAGGCAGAAGGATCGCTGGAGCCAGGAGTTAAGAGGGCAGCCCGGGCGACGCAGCCAGAGCTCGTCTCTAGCCCCCCGCCATCGAGAAACAGGAGTCAGGCATGACGGCCCACGCCTGTCGTTCCAACTCCTCAGGAGACCGAGGCGGAAGGATCACCAGAGCCCAGGAGGTCTAGGCTGTGTCGAGCCACGACCACGTCACCGTACTTCAGCCTGGGCCAACAGAGGGAGACCCCACCCCCCCCACCCCCCAAAAAAGCCCCAGGCAGAAGAGCCAACGCTGATTACAATGACAAAGAAAGGGTGAAGAGACTCGATATCTGAACAATAGGACCCCTCCAGGGCAGGGGTGGTTTCCTAGGCAACAAGGGAGCGAGGGGAGGTGGGAGTGGCAGAGAATACTCGGAAACTGGAAAAAAAAAGGCACAGGGAACGCCTGCCACCTCAGGCACTAGAGTGGGAGGTGGGGGTGAGAGGAACGCCCGCGTCCAGGGTTTTGAGACCAGCCTGAGCAACTCTACGTGGAATCAAAACATCTGCCGGGCTCGGTGACGCACGTCTGTGGTGCCAGCTACACGGAAGGCCGAGGCGGAAAGGTCACTTGAGCCCAGCAGGACACCCAGGCTGCGCTGTCCGGGAACGTGACACCGCCCTCCAGCCTGGGTGACAGAGTGAGACTCCTACTTAAAAAATAAAACACAATAAAATAAAAAATG
>NW_007093971.1:0-911 GCF_000164805.1 Carlito syrichta
CCATGAAGATGCTGCCTCCTGGGATGAGTCCAGTCCAGTCCACCCCACAGGCCCCAGAGAAAGGGCACACCCACCCTTAGGAGAGTAGGGTGGGATAACCCTGTTAAAGGCACATATGTGAAGAGGATGAAAGTCTGTGATCCACAATTGAAAACACACAACCCCTCTGTTTCTTGCTATATCACAGACACATCACTTACTTTGTCTTCCACATTGCCTCTGAGCTTATGGTCACCAATCTCTGAAGGGCACTTGACCTCCAGCTACTCAAAGGATAATGTGGGGAAGTTTGGCTGCCGTTTCCATTGCACTGGATTGGCTTCAAGTCAACAGAGAGAATTTGAGGCAAAGGCACAGGGTGTGTTGGAGAAAGAAGAGGTAAATAAGCATCTGGTTCATCAAGGGCCGAGGACATGCAGTGCTTGAAGAGGCCCAGCCCTATGCACCTGACCAACAGTGCTATTATGGTTAATTGGAAGATGATGCCATCACAAAACTCCAGTAGTGTCAATGAGGTGTCTTCTCAATAGAAATCCAATCTGATGATATATTTTTGAGAGGTCCTACTCCTTAAGATTGTTTATCAGAGCTAAGAAATAAAATAGCAAAAAAGCAAAATGACCTGGACGTGAACCTCAACTTGGCCATTTGGCTGCTGCGTGCCTGTAGAGGAGAAGCTTACAGCCTGCAAAGAATGTCTATCTTCTCATCTGCTAAACTGGCATCGTGCTGGATCCCTCCTACCATGGTTGGGGCTAATTAGACAAGACAGACAACATGAACTGGCAGTCTCAGAAAGAGTAAAGAACCCATGCTAAATGTATCCTAACAACACACAGGAACTTTTCCCCTTCAGTTATATTGCCATGCCTAAATGCCTAGAGAAAAGGGAAGACTGAAACTGTTTTGAT
>NW_007093972.1:0-926 GCF_000164805.1 Carlito syrichta
GATGTCCTATGGGTAAAACTAATTTTGTGAGTTCTGTCTAGTGTCTTATTATGTGAAACAAGGAAGAGCTTTAGGTTGGGCTGGGAGCCTTTAAAAGGAATCACATTGATGATCCCAATTGTTCAACTCCATACATTATCATTTCCATGACTCAAACACTGACAACCCAACTCTCACATGTCAGACTTCTTAAAAGTGGCTTATGTTGTTGGCCATTTTTGTAAGGTGAGAGAAATATTATTAGATAATAAGATATTTATTTTGGCCTAGAAATATTATTTTTAGACAATAAATTATACATTTTGACCTTGAAATATTATTTTTTACTTAAAAAAAGGCTGAGCTTGGTGGCTCAGCCTGTAATTTTAGCATATTTAGAGATCAGGTAAGTGGATTGCCTGAGCCTGCAGGTTTGAGACCAGCCCGGGCAACTTGGGGAGACCTCATCTCTACAATAAATATAAAATTAGCTGGGTGTGGTATCATGTGCCTGTAGCTCCAGCTACTTGGAAGACTGAGGCAGAATCATCACTAGAGTCCAGCAAGTCCACGTTGGGGTGGCCATGAGTGTGCCACTGTGTGATGAAGTGAGACTCCAGCTCAAAAGAAAAAAGAAAATGCATGCATTAAATTTTATGTAATTTATCTATAGCTAACAACAAAATGTATTCTTTAAAAAAATCAAGTGAGGTGCTCTAAAAAATTGCAGGCTCTCCTGTGTTGTACAAGGGTCAGCCATGTAATAAGTTACTTTCTACTTGTGACCTTAGAAGAATACAGTTATTGTTCCCCATATTCAATTTTTGCTTCCACAATCTAAAAAGGAAAAAGCAAAGTTTTGTATCTGTGTCTTCAAAACATTTTCTTTTATATTCAATTTTATTATATTATTATTCAGAGTTATAGTTAGGTCATAAAAATGAAAA
>NW_007093973.1:0-1334 GCF_000164805.1 Carlito syrichta
TATACTATCCTAGCAACCTAAAACTTCAGAATCTCTTGAAAAACATGTCAAAATTCCTGAAACTTGTCCAGAGATATTCTGATTCACGAGGCATGGGAATAAGTCCAACATTTGAACTTTAAATAAGCACGTGAGGTGATTGGAATTTAGGGAACTGAAAGAATTAATTTCATAAACTAGAGCCCCAGAAACACAGTTTGATCCTTTGGCTCCAGGGGACCTTACTACCTTCTACTACAGGTGCCTACATCTGGCCTTTGTGCTTGACCCTGACACCTGCTGTCACTGATGCAACCCCTTCTGAAGGTTTCTTTTGTGTCTCCTGTCACTCCTTCTTCACCTATCTTCTCTTAATTTCTTCTTTTGCCCCCCTGCTAACCTCCATACTTTTATGAGCTATTTTCTGCCCCTCACCTCAACACATGCACCCTCCTCAGAGAACCTTACTTAACCCCTGGGCCTTAACCAGGAGGCTCCCAAATCCATATCTATGATCCAGATCTCAGCCATGAGTTGCAGACCCACATATTCAATCGTACTTGACTCCACCCTACCTGCCCTCCTATGAATGCACTTGCCCTCCCTGTCTCTGTGATTCTTGTGATAATGTTGTTATGCACAAAGTAGCCACAATCATAGGAACCAGCTTCATGCCTCTTTCAGTTGATTGTCTTCAGGTCTGCTTCATGTGACATCCATTTATTTAAAGATCATTGACTCAGTGCCATAAAGTTCCTGGCAAGGAACCAGCTCTGAGGATACAGGAAAAGAAAGATGTGGCCCCGAGTGCATGGAGGTATGAGTCACATGTGACTGTATGGGTATCTTCCCAATGTTAGTCTTCTTCTTTGTTTCTTGTTGGGAGGGTAACCACGCCTCCCAGTTTGCTTGGGGCAATGCCGATTTATTTCTTCTGTCCAAATGGCTCTCTGGCTACCATGTTTTATTTTCTGAAATGTCCTGTGTTGGACAACAAAATTATATGCCCAATTATTATACCTGTTTTAAGGTGTTATTAGACTGTTTGCAATCTTTTACTTGATGTAGCATCATCAGTGCACTAGGTTATTATCAGTTTCCTAAAAGATCTCTCTGTCATCAGTCTGGTTTCATTTCCATGTGTCTTCCAGTCTACTTCAGGAATCTGGCTATATCATAAACAGACCAAATTATTCTCATGAAGATAATAATTATCAAGTGTTCCTCACTGTCTAGCAAGTAAGTCCAAAATTCTGAGCAAGACATAAAGGTTTACATATAATTGGTTTGAGTCCTGTCCACTTTTCTGAGCTATCTCCCAGTCTATCCCAGGAAAAGACCTTTATTTTCCAGTT
>NW_007093974.1:0-859 GCF_000164805.1 Carlito syrichta
GCAAGGCCAGATATTGCGCCCCCGCCCCACTGCTGCCGTTCTACTCGTGTGTGGAAGTCTCCGGTCCCAGCCCCCTCCAGATCCCTCCCCGGCTGCATTGTCTCCAGCCCGGGCACCCGGCATCAAGCCGCCGGTCACACAGGGAGGCTCTGGGCACCCGCCCCTCAGAGACGCTGGTTCCATTTCTGGCTGAAGTCCTCTGTTGGGTCCCAGCGCCACTCTCGCTGTCTAGAGCCTGCCCTTTGGAACTTTGGAGCTCTGGAACTCCGGGTCCACCCTGGCTGAGGCACTCAGCGTGAGACCCCAAATCAGAGGACCCAGACAAGCGGAGAAAAACAGATCTGCTTAAACTGCCTTGCCATTCTCCAGGAAGAGACTTCCATTGCCCTGCCCACCCAGCAACAAACTTTACCTCATTTCCTAAGGCCAGGTATTGCAGCCTGCGGGGAAGTTTTGGGTCCCTGCTCCCTCCAGCTCTCTCCCCGGCCGGCCGGCACCCGGCACCGCAGGTCGCACAGGGAGGCTCTGAGCGCCCGCCCCTCAGAGACACCGGTTCCATTACTGGCTGAATACTCTGTAGGGACCCAGTGCCACTCTCATCATTTACAGCCTGCCTTTTGGAACTTTGGAGCTCTGGAACTCCGGGTCCACCCTGGCTGAGGCACACAGCGTCAGACCCCAACCCAGAGGACCCAGACAAGCAGAGAAAAACAGACCTGCTTAAACTGCCTTGCCATTCTCCAGGCAGACTTCCATTGCCCCGCCCACCTAGCAACAAACTACCTCAGCTCCTAAGGCAACAGTGTGAAACAGGAGACAAAGCCCCACCCCTATGCTGCAACGAAAAACAAAAGGCAGA
>NW_007093975.1:0-1080 GCF_000164805.1 Carlito syrichta
CACCCCAGCCTTCCAGTAGCCGGAATTACAGGTATGCGCTACCACGCCCGGCTGATTTTTTGATTTATTGTAGAGATGAGGTCTCGCTGCCCAGGCGGGTCTCGAACCCGCGGGCTCAGGCAATCCACTCACCTCAGCCTCCCAAAGGCGCGGGATTACAGGCTGAGCCACCGAGCCCGGATTGATCACCTTTTTTAAAATTGGGGTCTCACTCTGTGGCCCAGGCTGGAGAGGAAAGTGGCACACTCACAGCTCACCACAGCCTTGACCTCCTGGACTCAGGCGAGTTTTTCGTCTTAACCCTCCAGAATAGCTGTGACCACAGGCACTTGCACCCCACACCCGGCTAACTTTTTTTTATTTTGTTGTAGAGAGAAGGTCTAGCTATGTTGCCCAGGCTGCTCTTGAACTCCTGGGCTCAAGCAGTTCTTTCACCTTGGCCTCCCAAGTGCTAGGATTACAGGCGTGAGTCACTGTGCCCAGACCAATAACATGGTTTATTTGGTGGCGTTTGCATCAATAAATTCTCAGCTGGGGGAACAAAATGAATTCTGTGAATTTAGCCCCATTTGCGTCATTTTATAGGCCATCATTTAGATATCTTTGCATTATGAACAAGCAGCAATTACAATAATGAGACTAGCTGACCATCTCGTCCCATAAATGGTCGGTTCATATCATGCCAATTCCTGGCTTGAAGAAGGTTTTGTAAGATGGCAGGGAGCTGGGCTCAGTGGCTCAGCCTGTAATCCCGCGCCTTTGGGAGGCTGAGGTGAGTGGACTGCCTGAGCCCGCGGGTTCGACACCCGCCTGGGCAGCGAGACCTCATCTCTACAATAAATCAAAAAATCAGCCGGGCGTGGTAGCGCATACCTGTAATTCCGGTTACTTGGAAGGCTGAGGCGCAAGGATCGCCGGAGCCCAGCAGGTCGAGGCTGCGGTGGCCGGGAGCGGACACTGCACTCCAGTTTGGGTGACAGAGTGAGACTCCAACTCAAAAAAAAAGATGTCAGGAAAGAACTAACAAGGTAGTGGAAGGAGAAAGACTGGACATATGTTGAGAGTCAATAAAGCACAGTG
>NW_007093976.1:0-1084 GCF_000164805.1 Carlito syrichta
AAGCCCTGCCACCATATTTAGCAACTCTTCCTTGTCCCTGGTCTCCCTAATCAAATAATTTGAAAAATCATCCCCTTTATCAACCTTTGCAAAGATCCCTTCCTCTCTATGCAGCTATCTCCAAATACCAAATATTCCCACCCTCTTAGGCAGTAACCACCAGCCATCAGAACAGCTTCCTTCAACTTCTTCCATGATTTTTTCATCTCCTTTTGTCTTCAATTTCTTTGTGATTACAGATGTGGTTCTACAGAGTACAGGACTCCAAACACTCTATTGAAACAAGAATAAATGCTCTGTTGCATAGTTCAATCCTAATGTTTATGTTGTGGGGAAACCAGATGCATTCATGACTTTTCACACTTTGCTTTTTATCCTGCATTGGGTCAGATACAGTGACTCTTCTCTATTATAAAGCATTTGGTTATCAGGTTCTATAAATACATTTGTTTTGAATAAAAATCAAGTCAAGCCAGTAAATAACACAAAAACGGGCAGCAATATTTGACCACAGCCCTGTCTTAGTGCCTCCTGAAACCAGGGTATTTCACAGGAGAATTGAAAATAGGGCCCCTTTAATCCTTGCTTCTTGCATTTCATTCAGTGAGTCAGAGAGTTTTTCAAAACTTATATGAAGACTCATACCTTGACCCCAAGTACTTTTCCTTCTGAAAAGGAAGTTTGGCGATTCAGACAAAAATTAACTTTCCTGTTTAAGAGAGTCTGAAGAAGCTGGGCTTGGTGGCTCAGCCTGTAATCCCACGCCTTTGGGAGGCTGAGGTGAGTGGATTGCCTGAGCCTGCGGGTTCGAGATCTGCCTGGGAAGGTGAGACCTCATCTCTACAATAAAATCAAAAAATTAGCCGGGCGTGGTAGCGCGCGCCTGTAATTCTGGCTACTCGGAAGGCTGAGGCGGAAGGATCGCCGGAGCCCAGCAGGTCGAGGCTGCGGTGGCTGGGAGCGGCCACTGCACTCCAGTCTGGGTGACAGAGTGAGACTCCAACTCAAAAAAAAAAACAAAAGAGAGAGAGTCTGAAGAGAAAAGAGGAGAAAAAAGAAGTCTTTAATTTTCTGTAGTAAAAAA
>NW_007093977.1:0-990 GCF_000164805.1 Carlito syrichta
GAAAATGGCACAGTCACTCTGGCAAACAGCTTGTCAATTTCTGACAAAACTAACATGTGCTTACTATAAGACCCAACAGTCATACTCTTGGGATAAGTAACATATTTATCCCAGAGAAATGAAAACTTATACCTACAAAAAAAATTTATACAAATATTCACCATAGTTTTTCTTTATTAACAAAAACTGAAAACAACTCAAAATCGTACGGTATGTGAATGACTTAAAATTGTTAGTATGTCCATAACACACACACACACACACACACACACACACACACACATCCAAAAAACTAATTGGCAATACACACAACAAGCTGGATGGAGTTAAGGGCATTATACTTTGTGAAAAAAAGTGAGTCTCAAGAGATCATCATTCTAAGTAATCTGACTCAGAACCAGAAAACTAAGCACCATATGCTCTCACCCACATGTGGGAGCCAAACAGTCACAAGGATGCAAATGACAGACACTGGGATGCTAATGGGGGTGGGGTAGGGCTCAGAAACTACATACAGGACACAATGTTCACTACCTATACATGTCACACATTTGTGTGTAAAATAAATAAATAAACCCCAAATCTAAAATAAAAAAAAATTTTAGAAGGGAATATGCCATTTGATTCAATTTATATAAACACTCTTAAGATGACAAAACTATAGTCACTTTAGGAATGGAGAAAATACTTTGGTTGCCAAGGGACGGGGGATTGGAGGAGTGAGATACAAATATTAATGTAGGGAGATCCTGGTGATGAATCAGTTCTGAATCTTGGCTGTGGTGGTACCTAATCAAATATACACATGTGATAAAATTGCACAGGACCACACACACATGCACACACACACAATTTATATGGTGAAAAAATTGAATAAGTTCTGTAGTCTAGTTAACCCTACTACACTCATGTCAGTTTCCTGGCTTTGGTACTGACCTACAGTTAGTCAGATAAAATGCTACCATTAATGGAAGCTGGGTGAAGGATACA
>NW_007093978.1:0-843 GCF_000164805.1 Carlito syrichta
TGGGCGACAGAGTGAGACTCCAACTCAAAAACAAACAAAAAAACAAAAACAAAACAAAAAAATCAATGTAAGGAGAATCAACCTCCTTTACACACACACACACACACACACACACACACACACACACACACAAAGAGGCATCCTCTATACTGATAGAAAATCCACTTTAAAAATGCTTTTAAAAGAATATTAATACAATTATTTTTAATGAACCACATGAGGGGAAAAAAGATTTGCCTACATCCAAACTCATTTCTTCATTTTTATCCAATATTACAAGACAGGTCTATTTCTTGCTTACTAAGATGAAGAAAGCTTTCACAAGTACAAGCTACCCAAAATAATGTTTAATTTGTCCATGGTGAGAGAACCACAGTTTTGCTGTGGTGAACCACATGCTCACCAAGATTGGCATGGAGAACAATATCAGGACAGGCAAAGAAAAAGGAAGAAGTAGAGGGAAGCTGGAAGGGAAGTAGAAAGGAAGAGAAGGGGGAAGAAAGAATACTCTCATTCTCAGAATGGATACAAGGACATTCACGTAGCAGGCTCATTACTGAGGACTTAGCTTTACCAATGCCACTCTGGCTTTCATGACTTAGTATAAATATAGGTTCATCAAGGTCCATTTTTGCAAAGTACATGAGTTTTATTCAAATGGATACTGCATTTAATTTGCTAGGCAAATTGATACTTCATCTATAATTAGACATTCCATCATATTAGAAGACTACTTTATCAACGTGTATACAGTAACTCATTATATTAATTTCCCTAAACTATGTCTCTGGAACTGCCACAAGAAAAACTGGTTTTAATAAAACACAGGATTATGTGGTGTTG
>NW_007093979.1:0-851 GCF_000164805.1 Carlito syrichta
CGTTTTTATCAAGAAGGGGTGCTGGATTTTATCAAAAGCTTTTTCTGCATCTAATGATATGATCATGTGGTTTTTGTTTTGACATCTGTTGATGTATTTAATTACATTTATGGTTTTACGAATGTTAAACCATCCTTGCATGCCAGGAATGAAGCCTACTTGGTCATGATGGATGATTTTTGAGATGTATTGCTGAATCCGGTTTACTAGGATCTTGTTGAGAATTTTAGCATCTATGTTCATCAAAGATATTGGCCTGTAGTTCTCTTTCTTTGTTGGATCTTTACCTGGCTTGGATATCAATGTGATGTTGGCTTCGTAAAATGATTTGAGGAGAGTTCCATCTTTTTCAATCGCCTGGAATACCTTCAGTAGGATTGGTATCAGCTCCTCCTTAAATGTCTTGTAGAATTCTGCTGGAAAGCCATCTGGACCAGGGCTTTTTTTTGTAGGAAGTTTTCTTATTACGTGGTCGATTTCCTTGATTGTTATTGGTTTATATAGGGTCTCAATTTCTTCTTGTTCCAACCTAGGTAGGTTGTGTGATGTCAGAAAGTCCTCCATTTCCTTAAGGTTTTCAAGTTTGTTTCCATACAAGTGTATGTAGTAGTGTCTAATGATCTTTTGTATTTCTTCAGGGTCAGATGTGACTTCATCTTTTGTGTTTCTGATTATGCTTATTTGGTTTTTTTCTCGTTTTTTCTTGGTCAGTCTAGCTAGGGGACCATCAATCTTGTTTACCCTTTCGAAGAACCAGCTTTTTGTTTCATTGATTTTTTGTATTATCTTTTTGTCTTCTATGTCCTGCATTTGGGCTTTTATTTTGGTGATCTGGATTCTTCTGCTGAAAT
>NW_007093979.1:2086-3738 GCF_000164805.1 Carlito syrichta
CTTCCACTTGGTTTTTTCTTTTTTCTTTTTCTTTTTTTTTTTGTCTTTCTTTTGCTTTTGGGGTTGGTTCGTGTATATTTTATTCTTTTCCCTGTACTCTTGTGAAGAACGTTGTTCTTTTTTCCTTTTCTTCTGTTTAGTACTTTCTTAAGTGTTTCATGTAGAGATGGTTTTGTGGCTGCATAAGTTCTTAGGGATTGGATATCTGGGAAAGATTTTAATTCTCCCTCACTGATGAAGCTTAGCTTGGCTGGGTAGGTTATTCTTGGTTGAAATTGTTTATCCTTTAGGACTTTGAAGATAGGGCTCCAAGCTCTCCTAGCCTGCAGGGTTTCTGCAGATAAATCTGCTGCTATTCTGATTGGTCTTCCATGGTGGGTGATCTGGCCTTTTTCTCTTGCTGCCTTTAGGATTTTTTCTTTTGTGCCTACTTTATTTAGGCGAATTATTATGTGTCTAGGAGTTGGTCTTCTCATTTGTTGTCTTGCGGGGGTTCTCTGAATCTCTTGTGTTTGAATTTTTGTATCACTGATTAGATAAGGGAAATTTTCTTGAATGATCTCGTGGAAAGTTTGTTCCAATGTGGTCTCTGTTTCTCTTTCTGCCTCAGGGAGTCCGATTATTCTTAGGTTAGGCCTCTTGAGGTAGTCACTCATCTCTTGAAGGTTTTGTTCTGTCTTTTTTAGCTTATTTTCTGTGTTTTTAAGAGTTTGGGTTATTTCTATATTTTGGTCCTCAAGCTCTGAGATTCTTTCTTCTGCTTGGGTAATTCTGCTTTCCATGCTTATCAATTTGTTATTTATTTCATTCACAGTATTCTTTATTACTGTTATCTCAGATATCAGCTCCTTCCTAGTTTCTTCTTGTGTCTCCTCAATTCTTTTTAGTCTCTCCATTATTGTTTTGATATCTACATTTGCATTTTGAGACCCTTCATTCTGGGGACTTTTCATTGTTTGTATTCCAAAGTCAATTTTCTCAGTGTCTGCTCTCCCAGGTGTCTGGGAGAGACCCATACTCTTCTTTTGGTTTTTCTTCATTTCTGTAGATTTTTCTCCCTTTACCCCTTTCCCTCCCCCTCTTCAATTCTGTTTTTGAGGGAAGGTGAGGTTGCTTTTATTTCTTTTCTGCAATGACTTGTTCTTCCTTATGAGGGTCTTCTGGCTTTGTTCACTTTTCCTTCGGCTTTACAGTCTGTCTATTCAGCAGTATGCAGTCTTGGTCCCGTGCTGGGATTTTGGCAGCTATGGTTCTGTGCCATCTGTAAATCCAGCTCCTTGGGAGGCTGGGGTGGGAGAATTTCTTGAGGCCAAGGGTTGAAGATGAGTCTGGGCAACACAGTGAGACTCACATTTCTGGGCAGTGCACTGGTCCACGCAGAGCTGCAGGTACACCTCCTCTTCCACAGGTGAAGTTATGACTGCGGGGTACCTGGGGGTAAGTAGGGGGGGAAAAACACCCTTTCCAGCGCTTACCTATCTTTTTATTTTGAAGGGGCCGAGGGTTTTACAGTTGCCAAATGTTTAGTAAGTATTTTTAAAGGCAGCCAGGAATCATGGATTCCCCATCCTTTGGAAACTTGTGGGCATCTGTCTTTTTGTATACAGAGTTTTGGAATACACATGGAAAGGGAAAATCAAGGCATCTTGCAG
>NW_007093980.1:0-1184 GCF_000164805.1 Carlito syrichta
AAAAGAGATGGAAACATATAATATGGAAGACAAATCACATAGACTCAAAGCATGGAAAATACTAGTGTAAGCATAAAAATACCAGTTCATATTTATTGAATATTTAATATACAGTAGGTACCAAATGTTCCACATAAATAATGTCATTTAAACCTCACAGCAACCCTACAAAATACTATTTTTTATTGTGATAATGTTGCAGGTGTTCTGAACTCCACTGTCAGCTTAAACCTTGTGTTCATGTCCCACAACCAAGAAGGTTAAGGAATGTGAACACCAAAAGAATGCATGAAATAAGGAACTTATTAAGTAACAAAGCTCACCAGGAAAAGAGAAGGGGCCCAAAATGGGTAACTTGAGGCTAGGAGTTTTTTGTGGTTTTTAATCTTATCTTTTCTGGGGGTGTTTCTCTAATTTACATTTCATTCACTCCTTACCTCCTGAGACCCGGTTCTTATTGCACATGCTAGTCCTTTACCACAGTTACTACATCTTGAATAATACCCATAAGCACCACCAAAAAAGATGACTAAAGGAGGTAAAATCTCAATGCTAAGGCTATGTTAATGATATTATAATAAGCCAAGATCAAGTTAGGACACTTAGTTAAGCTACTATGCCTGTGTTTAAGCAACAAAAAGACTCTTTTTCTTTTAGCAGAGCCTCCTGGGTTGAGAGGATGTTCTTAACCACATTAACAACATTTTAAGCCAAAAATTATATAATGGCGGTGGTGCAAGTGGTGTTCCCACAGGTGTTAAGGCTCCTGGAGACCCTCCCTGTCTGTCTAACCAGATTCTGACTATCTCCTCTATCAATAAGAACACATGAAATGTGCTCTGTAAACAAATTTTTAAGGGTACAATACAGTATTGTCAACTACAGGTAGAATTTTGTAAATCAGATCTCTATAACAGAAGCAAAAAAACAAACAAAAAATCTCAATTAACAAATTGGTAAAGGACTTGAATGAACTTTTTTTTTCAAGAAAAGGCATATAAATGACCAAAAGTATATAAAAACAAGCTAAACATCCTTATTCATCAAGGAAATAGAAGTCAAAATAACAATGAGAGATAACTTCACATCTCTAGGGATTTATATTATTTAAAATAAATTATATTTTAAAACATCTTGGAGCAAGAATGTGAAGAAATTGGTACATTTGCATATTATTGGTAGAA
>NW_007093981.1:0-885 GCF_000164805.1 Carlito syrichta
GAGCTTACAGCTTTCAACACAAGAGAGCTTGTGTGCATCTTGGAGCCCAGAGCACTCGATAGAGGACATTCGCTGCCTTTTTGGCTTTGCATATTCAGATTTGAGAAACAGCTTATGATAATTAGTACATTAATTAGAGATGGACATCGACCATATAATGTGACACAAAATGGCAAACAACAAGAGAAGCAGAATGGATATTTATTAAAATTAAAAATAGCCAGTAATAACATTCAATTATTTAGCAAACAGATAGTAAATGAAGACAGCAGACAGTAAGATAAAGCAATAATTCAACAAACATTCACACCTGTGAGGGATTGGGACAGCCAGCCCAGGTAAGAAGTCCATGCAGGGTGTAGGCTTTGTGCTTTAGCAAGCAGCAGGTGTGGCTGCCCCTTGGGAAGTGTCACACTCAGCCTGCAGAGAGGGGACAGAGAAATGTCTGAACAATCCCCGGGCTGACGACTTGGAGTAGAGAACCACCCCCCACCTTGGTTTTGACAGCTTTCCTGTTGCATCCAGATTCAGCCCGAAAGGTTGAAGTGGAGTGGACTAGCAAGAAGCCAGACAGTGTGAGTTGGCTCCAAGCCCCCTGCTCCATGACTGTTAGGTCCACGTGTGTGGCCAGACACAAGTGTTTCCACCCTGAAATAGTCCTCTTGTCAGTCAGGAAGCAGCCAGAAAGCAGATGCATCCTCAGATGGGGGCACTTGGGAAGAATTTTAGAGGGGGATTCTGTCAGGGCTGTGAGCAGGAGTCACCAAGTGGTGATGCAGCTCCTAGGGGTGCAGGGTAGCAATGCTGGGAGTCTCCAGTCTGAAGAGCAAGCCAGAGAGGAGCCATTAAACCTGGGGAAAGCTGAGCTCATGCTTTTGGTGAAAA
>NW_007093982.1:0-1154 GCF_000164805.1 Carlito syrichta
CCTGTCTAGATTACGTATAATACCTAATATAATGCAAACGCTATGTACATAGTTGCTATATTGTATTTTTATTTGGGTTATTTTTTTTCAAATATTTTTGATCTGCATTTTATCAATTCCATAGATGTGGAGCTCCCAGATACAAGGGCTCACTGTAGGGCTTTCTTGACACTATTATTTTTACATAAGTACTTTTAACTCAACTGAGTAATAAAGTAAAAGATACATCATATTTTACAAAGTACATCAGGAAAATGAATGTTATAGGTCGAGTAAACGTTAGTTGATGTTTATTGATAATGGAAAATCAAAAAGAATAAACTTGTCACATATATCCCACTTTTTGTATTTAATGTAAATTTTTCAATTATTACTTTTTCATCCTTACAAAAGATAATAAAATAAAAGTTTTAAAGGAGAGTAAAATATTTCAAAAATTCCTTGAGTTATGTCTCTGGTTTCTTTAGCCAACGGTCTGTCATCTTAAAGCTGGGAAATAAATTATAAGTCAACAACAAATTAAAGATCAAATGCTTCACACTCACAATTCACAACATACAGATATACCATCTAATAATTAGCTATTTACATAATCCCTGAAGAACTGCAAACAAGGTCAGAGGTTTACTTGCAAATTTATCCTATCAATAATGTGAAAGTTTATTGGTACTTAAAAACATAGATTATCTAAGACCTTTTTAAAAATTACAGTATGAATCTTCCAGTTCTTGAAGAGAGCAACAGCACAAAAATAATATAAGCAATACCAACTTGTGTTTCTAAGAAACTGTCCAACTTGTATCACATCTGAAAGAAACTACCACTGCCAGGCTCAGTGGCTCAACCTGTAATCCCGCACCTTAAGGAGGCTGAGGTGAGTATATTGCCTGAGCCCACAGGTTTGAGACCTGCCTGGGCAATTTGCCGAGACTTCATCTCTCCAATAAATCAAAATGAGCCAGGCATGGTAGTGCGCACCTGTAGTTCCAGCTACTTGGAAGGCTGAGGCTGAAGGATCGCCAGAGCCCAGCAGGTCGAGGCTGCGGTGGCCAGGAGCGGCCACTACACTCCAGTCTGGGTGACAGAGTGAGACTCCAACTCATAAAAAAAAAAAAAAGAAGAAACAGCACCTCATAGAAGGACAGAGGTATTTA
>NW_007093983.1:0-724 GCF_000164805.1 Carlito syrichta
GGCCGCTCCCGACCACCGCAACCTCGACCTGCTGGGGTCTGGCGATCCTTCCGCCTCAGCCTTCCTAGTGGCCGGAATTACAGGCATGCGCTAAAACACCAGGCTAATTTTTTGATTTTATTGTAGAGATGAGGTCTCGCCTGCCCGGGCCGGTCTCGAACCTGCGGGCTCAGGCAACCCACTCACCTCAGCTTCCCAAAGGCGCGGGATTACAGGCTGAGCCACCGAGCCGGGCTCCCTTACCCCCTTTCGATCTCCCCCTTCAGATGACCAGTGTTGTCTCATTCTTTGTGTGTGTGTTGGAGTCTCACTCTGTAACCTAGACTCGGGCAATCCTTCCACCTCAGCCTTCCAAGTACCTAGAACTCCAGGCATGTGCTACCATGCCTGGTTTATTTTTGATTTATTGTAGAGACGATGTTTCACCGAGTGGCCCGGCTGATCTTGACCTCCTGGGCTCAGGCACTCCTCTGTCCTAGGCCTCCAAAAGTGCAGGGATGACAGGCTGAGCCACGGCACTCGGCCTTTATCTCATCTTTATGTCCATAGGTACATAGTGTTTAGCTCTCTCATATAAGTGAAAGAATGTGGTATTTGGTTTTCTTCTGCATTAACTTGCTTAGGATTGCGGCATCCGGCTGCATCCACGTTGTTGCGAGAGACGTGACTTGATTCTTTATGGCTGTGTAGCATTCCATGGTGTATTTGTGTTATGTTTTCTCTG
>NW_007093984.1:0-1218 GCF_000164805.1 Carlito syrichta
AAGATGTGGCAGCTCTGCAGGAGAGTGCAGACTAGAGGAACAAGTACAGGGCTTGCCACTGTCAGATGGCAGATTTTCTTTTCTTTTTTTAAATTTTTAAATTTTTTTGCCTGTCTGTTAGTTCATCTATTTTTTAAAATATTTTTCGCCAGACTCGGTGGCTCAGCCTGTAATCCCGCGCCTTTGGGAGGCTGAGGTGAGTGGATTGCCTGAGCCCGCAGGTTCGAGACCCACCTGGGCAGCGAGACCTCATCTCTACAATAAATCAAAAATCAGCTGGTCATGGTAGCACACGCCTGTAATTCTGGCTGCTCAGAAGTCTGAGGTGGAAGGATCATCAGATCCCAGTGGGTCGAGGCTGCGGTGGCTGGGAGCAACGACTGCGCTCCAATCTGGGCGATGGAGTGAAAGTTCAACTCAAAAAAAAAAATATATATATATATATATATATACATATATTTTCTTTTATGCATGAATGTGTATGTGAGAGCTTGATCTGCATTCCATCCCTTTTTTTCTTTCCTTTTTCTATTTCTTTCTTCTTTTGTTTTTTGTTTTCTGTTTATGTGTATATGTGAATGATTGAGTGTTCATCTTCCAATATTTTTCTTGGTGTTTGTTTTTGCTTTCTTCTTCTTTTTTTATTTTTATTTTTTAGCTTTAGGTGTGTGCCAATATGAATGTGAAAGCTCAATCTGAATTCCTCCCTCCCCCCAGACTTTCTGTTTTTCTTCTCCATTCATTTTTGTGCTAGGCATGTGTGTGTGTATATGTGTGTGTGTGTGTGTGTGTGTGTGTGTGTGTGTGTGTGTGTGTGTGGATGTGGATGTTTAGTTTTCCTGTTTTTTGTTTGTTTGTTTGTTGTGTTTCACTTTGCTGTTTTTCCAGTTTGTTTTGGGGTATGTTTATATGTCTGTGTGTGTGTGTTCAATTGTATTTTGCTTTGGTTTCTGCTTTTATGGTTCTGTTTTCTTTTTCTTTTTTTCTCTTCTTGTCTATCTTATTTCCTTCTATTTTTCTCTGTGGTCCTCACTGTTGTCCCTGTATCTTGTACTCAGGTGGCAGAGACACGTACCCATTGCATCATCATATAGAGTGGTGATGGAGAGTGGGTCTCAGGGAACACATACTATAATCAGTGAACATTGTAATTTGCAAGTAGTTTATGAATCTCAGCTCTCATCCCTTATTTGACTTTCAAAACTACAAGAGACATCG
>NW_007093984.1:2911-3799 GCF_000164805.1 Carlito syrichta
GCTGAGGGGGAAAGGATCGCCAGAGCCCAGCAGGTCGAGGCTGTGGTGGCTGGGAGCGGTCAATGCACTCCAGTCTGGGCGACCGAGTGAGACTCCAACTCAAAAAAAAAAGTGATCTGAAATCCCAGCTTGCCTAGGAAAAGTCAGCCCCAGGTCAGAGAACAGAAGGTTGCTCACCACCCTGGGTTCCTGGTGAAACTAACCTCTGGGAGAGGGAGGGAGGGGGGAGAGTTGTGAAACCCCAGGTCACTGAAGTTCAGTGACTCTTTGTGTATGTTTCTCTCATTAGCCCTGCTGGGGCAGCTCTTAATAGGGAGAAAAGTAAGGGGAACACAGTCAAAGCGATTTCAGTGAAGACGCAGCGTGTTGCTGCTGAATTGCTCCAAGAAGATCTAAAATCTTAAAAAGGCTCACTAGTCCTCTAACACACCTGATGGAGAGGTAGATCAATTTTCTTCCTTGTGAATTCTTTCAGACACCATGAAAATGTGAAAGCTGACCTGGGAGAGACGAGGTGTAATAAAAATAAACAAGCAGAAACCTCCCAACCAAAGCTGCCCATGTCAAAGTCAGAGTTGCCGAACCCTCACAGCTCACCCATAAAAGGGCAGAGCTTCCACTGGCTGATGGCTGGCCTAAAATATTTTTGTTTCACCCTCACCCGCAAAAAAATGTTTCTATTCAAATGGAGTCTCAAAGGGACACCCTGTATGTTTAACATACAGGAGGCATTTATTTTGTGCATTCAAATGTATAAAATGCACCAGATCTCAATGCACAGAGACCCCGGAGTCTACCCTGGTGCTTTATACATTTAAACTCAGGGTCAAGGTCACAGACACAGGGCTGAGAGCAGCCTCCACGGGGACCTCTGGAACTGAAGAGGAT
>NW_007093985.1:0-1199 GCF_000164805.1 Carlito syrichta
GAAAACTACCTCCAAAAAAAACCCCTGGACCAGATGACTTTCCAGAAAAATTCTACAAGACATTAAAGAGGAGCTGATACCAATCCTACTAAAGATATTCCAGGTGATTGAGAAGATGGAACTCTCCCCAAATCATTTTACAAAGTTAACATCACATTGATACCCAAGCCAAGTAAAGACCCAACAAAGAAAGAGGACTACAAGTCAATATCTTTGATGAACAAAGATGCTAAAATTCTCAACAATATCCTAGCAAACCAGATTCAGCAACACATCTCAAAAATCACCCATCATGACCAAGTAGGCTTCATCGCTGGGATGCAAGCCTGGTTCAACATTTGTAAAACCATAAATGTACTTAAATACATCAACAGATGTCAAAACAAAAACCACATGATTATATCATTAGATGCAGAAAAGGTTTTTGATAAAATCCAACACTCCTTCTTGATAAAAACCCTCAAACATCTAGGCATATGGGGAACATACCTCAAAATAGTAAAAGCCATCTATGAGAAACCCGACAGCCAGCATACTCCTAGATGGACAAAAATTTGAACCATTTCCCCGAAAACTGGAACAAGACAAGGATGCCCACTCTCACCCCTCCTGTTCAATATAGTATTGGAAGTCCTGGCTAGAGCAATCAGAGAAAAGAAGGCAATCAGGAGTATCCAAATAGGAAAAGAGGAAGTCAAATTATCTCTCTTTGCAGATGACATAATTGTGTACCTTGAATGCCCAAGAGAATCTGTCAAAAACCTCCTTACACTGATAAAGTCCTTTCCCAAAGTCTCAGGATATAAAATAAATGTGCAAAAGACAATCGCATTTGTTTACACCAATAATAAACAAACAGAAACCCAAATAAAAACCACAATTCCATTCACTGTAGCCACAAAAAAAAATCTTCCTAACCAGAGACGTGAAAGACCTTTACAATGAAAACTACAAAACACTGCTCAAAGAAATCAAAGATGACACAAACAAGTGGAAAAATATCCCATGCTCATGGATTGGAAGAATCAATATTGTGAAGATGTCCATCCTATCTAAGGCAATCCATAAATTTAATGCAATACTCATCAAATTACCAGCAACATTTTTTCTCAGACCTAGAAAAAACAACACAGGAATTCATATAGAAACACAAGCGACCAAGAATAGCCAGAACAATCCTCAGCAAATAAAAACAAAGC
>NW_007093986.1:0-1266 GCF_000164805.1 Carlito syrichta
GGCACAGTAGCCTCCCTCGGTTCCAGGGCGCCCTTGGATACCCAAATCTGCAGAGATGCTCAAGTCCCTCATATAAAATTCAGTAGTATTTGCAGATAACCTACACGCATCCTCCTCTGTGCTGTACATCCTGTCTAGATTACGTATAATACCTAATATAATGTAAATGCTATGTACATAGTTGCTATATTGTATTTTTATTTGGGTTATTTTTTTCAAATATTTTTGATCTGCATTTTTTCGAATCCATAGATGTGGAGCTCCCAGATACAAGGGCTCACTGTAGGGCTTTCTTGACACTATTATTTTTATGTAAGTACTTTTAACTCAACTGAGTAATAAAGTAAAAGATACATCATATTTTACAAAGTATATCAGGAAAATGAATGTTATAGGTCAAGTAAATGTTAGTTGATGTTTATTGATAATGGAAAATAAAAAAGAATAAACTTGTCACATATATCCCACTTTTTGTATTTAATGTAAATTTTTCAATTATTACTTTTTCATCCTTACAAAAGATAATAAAATAAAAGTTTTAAAGGAGAGTAAAATATTTCAAAAATTCCTTGAGTTATGTCTCTGGTTTCTTTAGCCAATGGTCTGTCATCTTAAAGCTGGGAAATAAATTATGTCAAAAACAAATTAAAGATCAAATGCTTCACACTCACAATTCACAACATACAGATATACCATCTAATAATTAGCTATTTACATAATCCCTGAAGAACTGCAAACAAGGTCAGAGGTTTACTTGCAAATTTATCCTATCAATAATGTGAAAGTTTATTGGTACTTAAAACATAGATTATCTAAGACCTTTTAAAAATTACAGTATGAATCTTCCAGTTCTTGAAGAGAGCAACAGCACAAAAATAATATAAGCAATACCAACTTGTGTTTCTAAAAAACTGTCCAACTTGTATCACATCTGAAAGAAACTACCACTGCCAGGCTCAGTGGCTCAACCTGTAATCCCGCACCTTAGGGAGGCTGAGGTGAGTAGATTGCCTGAGCCCACAGGTTTGAGACCTGCCTGGGCAATTTGCCGAGACTTCATCTCTCCAATAAATCAAAATGAGCCAGGCATGGTAGTGCGCACCTGTAGTTCCAGTTACTTGGAAGACTGAGGCTGAAGGATCGCCAGAGCCCAGCAGGTCGAGGCTGCGGTGGCCAGGAGCGGCCACTACACTCCAGTTTGGGTGACAGAGTGAGACTCCAACTTAAAAAAAAAAAAAAAAAGAAACAACCACCTCATAGAAGGAC
>NW_007093987.1:0-1086 GCF_000164805.1 Carlito syrichta
CATATATATGCATATATATATATATATATATACCCTAATGTGGGATTTCTGGATCAAATAATAGCTTTGTTTTTAATTTTTTGAGAAACTATTTTACTGTTTTCCTTTGGTATTCAGAGTTAGCACCCAATATAAAACTAGGAGGATAAAACCCAATGGCATGGGATTGTAAATGACAGGGAGGTGGGATCCCAAATAGTATGTGCAATAAAAAGCAAAATCATTAAATTAATATCATACACCTAATCTACAAAAGTTATCAAAAGTATGAGTGTAAATTACTAGAATCATTTCCAAGATTTCCATGTGGCAGGGAGAGTGCATGCTTTCCTTACTGTTTGGGGTCAAAAGGTCAGTTGTTCACGACTTTAAGAATACCTCCTTGAAATGCACATGGTAGTGTCTGTCCAGCAAACTCCACATCCCTTTTGTTTTCTTTGTATTTCTTTTTTTAGCTACTAGCGAGCCTCTGGAGAAACAATACATACAATTAAATATGATCCATTCTAAACATATTTGAATTTTAGAGAGAACTGTGATATTTTTGAAAGCTCATCTTCCTACTGCTTATTCATTTATTTAATGCCAATTAATATCCCCTTGATGTGTTATTTTTTCATTCTCAGCTGAGGGCGGGCTCAGTAGCGCCGCCTGTCATCCCAGCAGTTTCGGAGGCCAAGGCGACTGGATTGCCTCTGCCTGAGGGCTTGAGAACACCCCAGGCAAATTGGCGTGACCTGCTCTCTACAATAAAATTTAAAAATTAGCCAGGGGTGGTAGGGCACCTGTAGTTCTGTGTACCTTGAAGGCTGAGGCAGCAGGATCACCATAGCTCAGCAGGTTGACACGGGGTGACCATGAGAGTGCCACTGCACTGCAGCCTGGGCTACTGAAAAAGACTCCAACTCAAAAAAATAAATTCTCAGCCGGGCTTGGTGGCTCAGCTTGTAATCCCGCGCCTGTGGGAGTCTGAGGTGAGTGAATTGCCTGAGCCCGCGGATTCGAGACCCACCTGGGCAGGCGAGACCCTATCTCTAAAATAAATCAAAAAGAATTAACCGGGTGTGGTAGCGGGTACCTGTAATT
>NW_007093988.1:0-904 GCF_000164805.1 Carlito syrichta
CAAGGTTTACATATAATTGGTTTGAGTCCTGTCCACTTTTCTGAGCTATCTCCAGTCTATCCCAGGAAAGACCTTTATTTCCCAGTTGCTTGTCCTGCACATGCGTGACCAGCACTTCTTGCTTTTGTGTACCTTGCTGTTCCCTTTACCTGAAAGTCATGTTTCCCTTCCCAGTCACATGGACCTTCTCCTCCAGCCTGCCCTGAACTTCCAGGCTGGAATCACACCCTCTTGCAGGCAGCCCAAGAAGATATGATGTGTTTCCCTGCAATTTGATTTTTCCCCCCAATCCACATCTTGCCTGTTTATCACTGCCATGCAGGATCGCAGAGCATGAATGTGCTAAAGTTTATTTAATTATATCTCTCCTAAAGAGCATTTAAATGGTTTCTAATTAGCCATTACTGCATATTGTGTCACTGAAGCTGTCCTAGCACATGTGTATTGTGTTCCTGTGTAAGAGATTCTTGGGATCCACCACCTTACAATATGCATTTGCCAGGTAAGACCTCTGGTTGGGGACAGTGCCTGTGTCCCCAATGTGAGCAAATGTGAACCTGAAAGAGCCAGTCTTTCAAGATGGAGTCTGAGTGACTGCCTAGGCTTAATTAATTATCCAATTAAATACTTTTTTGAGTTGCAGTCTCACTCTGTCACCCAGGCTGGAGTGCAGTGTCATGCTCACAGCCATCACAGACACAATCTGCTGGGCTCAGGTGATCAATTTAAAACAGAGTCAACATAATATTAAAAAGTATAAAAGCAACAGGTGCTGGCCAGGCTGCAGAGAAAAGAGAATGCATCTACACTGCTTGGGGGGAATTAAGCTGGTTCAACCTTTTTAGAAAGCAGTGTAGTGTTTTTCTCTAAGCACTAAAAATGGAGCGACAGCAAGCTCATTTCC
>NW_007093989.1:0-1180 GCF_000164805.1 Carlito syrichta
CACATTTTGTTTTGCCAATATTTTTCAGTTGATAGGTATTTCAATTGTTTCTACATTTTAGCTATTATGAATATTGCTGTGATGAATTTTCACATACATTTTTGTGTGGAGGTGCTTTAAAACTCTGGGTCATGTAGAAAATTTTGTGTTTACTCTTTCGCAGTTTTCCCTACTGGTTGCACCATGTTACATTCCAGCTATCCATATTTTGCTTCTATAATTTCAACCCTTCATTATCATAAACCCAACTCGCAGCAACTGTGTTGTAATGGCAATGGATTACCTACAGATGAGGGTCAAGAAGTGGTTGATGTTTGTAATAAAGAACAGGTCAACCACATTAGCCCAGAAATCCTATTTGCCTCTAATTAAAATGTCATTAAATAATCTTCATGATTGCCATCATAACAATAAGCTGTGTCATTATAAGATGCTTCCAAAGATATCATGGCTGTTATTAATGCTTACAAACCCACCAGGAGTCATTCTCCTGGAACACTTTTAATTACAGTGCAAAAAAGGGAGGTGCTGTGAGTTGGTGTGGTCTTGGGTTTGTCACTTGGAAAGAAAATGGAGTCCCAGAGCAGCCACCACTGTGCTTGGGCAGGGTGCTGCTTTAGAGTTGCTCGACATGCTTTATTTATCTCCTTGAAAAGAAGAAACTCTTTCTTCGAAAGATTGGAGAGTTCACTGATGGGAGGGAAGTTCTCTTCTATGATTTTTAACTAGGGTCAAATAAGATTCAGTTCTGCATCTTCCTTAGAGATGGATCTAAAAAGTAAAGACATGACATTATCTAGCCGACAATTTAATTTTTTTGAGTTGGAGTCTTTTTTGGTAGCCCAGACTGCAGTGCAGTGACACTCTCATGGTCACCCTAATGTCAACCTGCTGAGATGGTGATCCTGCTGCCTCAGCCTTCAAAGTACCCAGAACTACAGGTGCGCTACCACCCCTGGCTAATTTTTTAATTTTATTGTAGAGACCAGGTCTCGCTAATTTGCCCCTGGCTGGTCTTGAACCCGCAGGCTGAGGCAATCCAGTCGCTTTGGCCACCCAAATTGCTGGGATTACAGGCAGAGTCACTGAGCCCGGTATCAGCTGAGAATGAAAAAATAACACATCAAGGGGATATTAATTGGCATTAAATAAATTAATAAGCAGTAGGAAGATGAGTTTT
>NW_007093990.1:0-918 GCF_000164805.1 Carlito syrichta
CGATTTGGTAACTTGCACACCTGAGATAACTCTCCCTGGCTGGAGTCCAATATCTGACACAGGGCTTTTAATAAGACTCTTAGCCTTCTGTCCAAACTGAAGGATACTATAAGTAATAGTCCAAGAAAACATGTTTTGAAATGTGTGGAATTTAATGATTTATTGTTTTCTCACAGACTCAATTTTGTTCAGGTTTAGGGTAAAAATCTAGTAAGTTAATAGATACAATATCATTATTGGATTTAGATACAGTATGTCTGGGGTGATTAGTGGCCCTTTGTATTGGCAAGAGAGTTGACTCTGTGCAAAGATGTGCTTCTTGGGTTGCAAGGAGTTGCAGTGATGCTGTTTGGTTTCCACTGGAGTACAAGGGTTGCAATTTAATACTAGTCAAACTGCATTAGGGTTCTTTCCTCTTTTACTAAAAAAAATCCAAAGTCTTTAGCTTTTATTAAGTTAATTGGTTATAAATGCTAGATAACATGGAATTAAACATGAAGGCAGGAAAGACACTGTCAAATTCACCACACATCCCTCTTTCACCTTCAGGACCATGATAGTTACTTTAAGGGAACAATGGTTTAAATATCTGTACACTTTCTGCACATTGAATTCTTTTCATTCCTTTTTTATATCTAATTTAGCAGTTTTCAAACTTCACTGTGCATAAGAATTACCCTACAGAATTTTACACATAAAATAAATACACTACATTTCCATTGTTAAAATGGTAAATATTCTGACTTTATAATCCAACTGTATATCAGAATGCCCCATGGTAGTTTGATTCTGGGAATGGTTCTTCTCAGGAAAAGTATGCTAGAGTCTGCAAACGAGGGTAGCCTGCTTTACACAGGTCTTTCTCACAAAATTGCCAGCTTTCAGAGGGGAAGAGAGAGAGTGCAGGACTGCATGTCT
>NW_007093991.1:0-1507 GCF_000164805.1 Carlito syrichta
TTATCAGCAACTTACTCTCTGTTGTAAATTGGCCAAAAGAAACCTGACTGCACACAGAGAGTGTGTGTGGCTGGGTGTGTGTGTCAGGGGGTGGACTGGGATGTGTTTTGGGTTTCACTTTATAAAGATTGTTTGACTGTAAGTGTAGTCATGTCTAAAAGCATTGGAGTAACTTCATTATGCTCAAGCAGAACATTTGTCAAAAGTGATCATCAGAGTTGGCCTGAAGGACCCTGCTCTAGTACGTGTCTGAATTCTACGCAAGGATTTTAGACAATTGGACCTATTGCCCAGTGAAGAAATGACAAAAGGCCTTTTTACTTTCAATGGAGTTAATGATAGCTGGAGTGGCCAGGCCCCTTTACATCCTCTCTTCATTTGATCGTGGGATAACTTATCATTTCTCACCTTATCTGTTATCCTGTTAATCACTAAATTTCTCTTTCTGTGGATGAATGAGCATGTGATAAATATTCTGCAATGAACTGCCTCTGGGAGAGGAAACTTTGTTGTGGAGAATGTGTGAGAAGTAAGCAGTAAGTGTTAAGCAAAGGTCAGATTGATGTTATCACTTACGTTTCCCGAGAATGTGTGAGAAGTAAGCAGTAAGTGTTAAGCAAAGGTCAGATTGATGTTATCACTTACGTTTCCCTGGAGTGGAGACAATTACTCCTTGTTTGTTTGGCTATTAATCCAGAATTGTGTGGGGGTGTGCAAGTCTTCTGAAATGCATTATGCAGGCTCCTTAGAGTCCAAATCAAGTACGATGATAGAGTTTCAGTGTTAAACCAGGGAGCAACGAGTTGATTTATAAATATTTAAACATAAATAATGATTCATGAATTGCTATATCGGCCTGCAGAATTTTTTGGATAAATAACATCATCCTGATGGAATTTAAATACAGCTCTGTAGTCCATCAGTATATATTAATAATCTTTAAGTACTAAGTTTCATGTGATCTCATATTTTATCTAATCAGGAAATATCTAGATTGATATAATTTGTAACTTCTAAGGCAGCCTCTTTTTGTCAATAGTTTAATTTTCCCGTTTTAACGTTCATTTGAGGGGGAAAGATACAGAAGTTGTCATCAACTCAAAAGAATAAATGTTAGCCCAGTTGTCTATTTTCACCACACATATTGAAAGAGAAGTTATGGCAATTTTTCAATTTGGTTCGAATTATTATTTCCCCTAATAATTGTGCAAAAGTTTACCTGTTAAAATGTGTCAGTTGATATAAAATAGTAAATGAAATAGCAAGTAATTATGCTGTGAATATCATTTTGCCTTTTCATTAGATGTAAGTGTTCATTTCTTAGACATGAATATTTATTTTAAGCAGGCATAGTGGCAAAATATCAACATGAGATTAGGGTCTATAGACCAGCGGAATTCTTAAAACAGATTTAGAAAATACAACTTGAACACATTGTCATGGTTTAAAGCTTCAGTGTCTCATTTCTGCAGTTGAGGGAAAGATATTCATTTGTCTGTTGTTTTGA
>NW_007093992.1:0-841 GCF_000164805.1 Carlito syrichta
TCGTCCCCTAGCTAGACTGACCAAGAAAAAACGAGAAAAAAACCAAATAAGCATAATCAGAAACACAAAAGATGAAGTCACATCTGACCCTGAAGAAATACAAAAGATCATTAGAGACTACTACGTACACTTGTATGGAAACAAACTTGAAAACCAGAAGGAAATGGAAGACTTTCTGACATCACACAACCTACCTAGGTTGGAACAAGAAGAAATTGAGACCCTAAATAAACCAATAACAATCAAGGAAATCGACCACGTAATAAGAAAACTTCCTACAAAAAAAAGCCCTGGTCCAGATGGCTTTCCAGCAGAATTCTACAAGACATTTAAGGAGGAGCTGATACCAATCCTACTGAAGGTATTCCAGGCGATTGAAAAAGATGGAACTCTCCCCAAATCATTTTACGAAGCCAACATCACATTGATACCCAAGCCAGGTAAAGATCCAACAAAGAAAGAGAACTACAGGCCAATATCTTTGATGAACATAGATGCTAAAATTCTCAACAAGATCCTAGCAAACCGGATTCAGCAATACATCTCAAAAATCATCCATCATGACCAAGTAGGCTTCATTCCTGGCATGCAAGGCTGGTTCAATATTCGTAAAACCATAAATGTAATTAAATACATCAACAGATGTCAAAACAAAAACCACATGATCATATCACTAGATGCAGAAAAAGCTTTTGATAAAATCCAGCACCCCTTCTTGATAAAAACCCTTGAACATCTAGGCATACGGGGAACATACCTCAAAATAGTAAAAGCCATCTACGAGAAACCCACAGCCAGCATACTCCTAAATGACAAAATGGAACCATTCCCCTGAAACTGG
>NW_007093993.1:0-1067 GCF_000164805.1 Carlito syrichta
TCAGTTTGTCATTTGTTGTGCTCAATCAGTTTTGTTCAGGACAGGGCCCAAGGTACAGAGAAATTTGAACAGTTATTTACTGGAGTGGAACTATGGCCTTAATAACGTATTACAGAACTCTGTTAGTTACTAATGATGAAGGTCTCATTGACTTAAATGGTGGACAACCAAAGTCTTGGAAAACCAAAATTTGAAATTCAAATTTGCAAAGGATAAATCATATTCAGATGAAACAAAATGCAGTAATATATATAAAAATTGTTGTACTCTGTGCCAGGTAACAGCAGTTATTTCAATCTACCCTGTACAAATGTGGAGATGGGGGGAATCTAAGTTAAGGAAAATCAAAACATCATATATATATGCTTCATCTTCTTTCTGACCTGTCTTCTTCATCCCAGGTTTTTAAAACCCTTTTCCCTTTTTGCAAAATTATGTACTCAAAAGTGAACAATTTAAAAGTGAATTCAAAAGTGAACAAACATAGTTAAGCAGATTAGTGCTCTACAACAGTACATTGAAGGAGCTTATAAAATGTGCCTTTTTGTGTGGAAGAGAGAGACTCAAATGTAGAAGTCACACACCCACTGTCCTATGCAGTGGTCTATGACATTGCTAGGAGGATGTGGATAGACTTAAGGGTTACCATTTCAGCATCTCTTTCATCACGATTCCTTGTTGTTGATGGTGATTTTATTCCTTGCCTTTTTGCTTGGTATTGGCACCAGGAACGCATCTCCAACCTTCTTTTGTAATGTTTAGTAGCCTTAACAAATCCTCCTTGCTCCTGTGGAAACCTTCCTCATCTTGCTATTCAGAGAACTGGAACCATTTGGTGGGACTGTTTCCTCAAAGTATCCAGCTCAATTTTGGTTAAAAAAAGAGAAAAAATAGTAGTAAATTGAAAAAAAGGGCACACATGACAAGGTATATTCTTATAAAATCAAGTCTGCACCAATTCAGGGGATTAGAAGAGAGGACAGGGACAGCAATAAAGAGTAGATTGCCCATTATGCCTTTGCTGCTAAAGTTAAGATGCTGAACTCTAGCATACAGTGGTTGCGGAA
>NW_007093994.1:0-722 GCF_000164805.1 Carlito syrichta
CTGCCAATCAACCTCCCACAGCATTATAATTTTTCAAGGTCACCTTATGAGTGAGAACATATGGAACTCAGTTCTTTGTTTCTGTGGTAAATCACTGAGTATGATCGACTCCAAACCCATCCAATTTGCTGTAAAGTTCATATGTTTTTCCTTCTTTTTGGCTGCATAATATTCCATTGTATATACGTATGACATTTTAAAAATCCAGTCCAGCTTCAGTGGGCAACATGGTTGGTTCTGTGTTTTTGCTATTCTGAATATAGCAGCAACAAACATACATGTGAAGGTGTCTTTTTTGTAGAATAATTTGAGCTCCTCTGGGTATATTCCCAGTAAGGGAATTGCTGGGTCATATGGAAGGTCAATTTCTAGTTCTTTCAGAAATCGCTATGTTGTCTTCCAAAGAAGTTGTACTAGTCTGCGAAATCAAGCATTTAAATGATTTTTAATAGAATATCAAAGGAATGAAGAAGGTTCACTTTCTTTCCTTCCTTCTTTATTTTCTTTAGTCAAACAATTTTCTTAAGAACTTGCTATTGAACTAACTGAAAGTAGAGCAGCGGACAATCAGAAAATGTTTAACCATCATGGAGTTTGCAGACTATTAGAGAATAATCATATTAAGTAACAACCTTATCATGAATGCTGTGTAAGGAAAAACCTTCACGAAACTTCCTGGAGTGTATCTAAAGTGAACATTGAGAGAGAAAAGGAACTGATCA
>NW_007093995.1:0-1107 GCF_000164805.1 Carlito syrichta
AAACTCCAGTTCCACTATATATTTTAGTAAAATTTTAAAGAACAGATGGCTTTCAAGTTGTTATTATAATGAAAAGAAAATATAGATCTTCCTCTCTGAGTTGATGTTTATAGAAAACTAATATTTCATAAATGCCAGGTTACTATGGTGCATTATTTCGATGTTGTCCCTGTAATTCTATAAATATAAAAATTGTAACTTTCTATGTAACTTTAGTATTAATCAACAATTATACTAATGGAAGATAAAGTCAACCCATTTATTTTTAAAATTTCTATTAAAGAAATAAACAAATAACTTATAAAAAGCATGCTAGATAAACCAGAAAATAATGTGACATTTACATAAAGACATGTTATGGACTTCTCTAATTTGGGGGGAACACTCTTTTCAGCATATGAGAATAAAAGCTAAATTCTAAATACCTACTTTGTTTTGTGTATTTTTACTTGTACTTAGGAATAAACTGGGTTAGTTAGGCAAGGGTTTGGAGCAATCAGCACCATGAGATAGTATCTTGGAGCACTCTGCTGGATGGAGCCCACAGTAATATACCTGGTCTGAGATCTAGAGGTGCCAACTAAGAAGGACAGTCCTGAAATAAGTGGCGATAGAACACCTGTGATAAAGGCAAGTTGAGTTTTCCAGATATCAAATATTTAAATTACAGATTATCTGTTATAAATGCAGTCACCTTCAAAAACCCTCCTGCCCTTTCCCAGTGGCTCCATTTCTCACGTGGATCTTCCCCAGCCAGCAGACTTGACCAACTACCCTAAGTATAGTAGATATGTATAAAGTTTGCTCTGAAATAAAATCTACTTCTACATCCAGGCAAGTAATGACTTTATACTTGCCCTCCACTGTAATTTTGTTAGATTGTGGCTCTAGTCAGCTTTTTGTATAATTTTTTTGAGTTGGAGTCTCACTCTGTCACCCAGACTGCAGTGCAGTGGCCGCTCCCGGCCACCACAGCCTCTACCTGCTGGACTCCAGCGATCCTTCCACCTCAGCCTTCGAAGTAGCTGGAATTACAGGCGCGCTAACACGCCCAGCTAATTTTTGATTTTATTGTAGAGATGTAGTCTCACCAAGTTGCCCAGGGGG
>NW_007093996.1:0-757 GCF_000164805.1 Carlito syrichta
TAAGCTTCATCAGTGAGGGAGAACTGAAATCATTACCAGATAGCTAATCCCTAAGAACTTATGCTGCCACCAGATCACCTCTACAAGAAACACTTAAGAAAGTATTGAACAAAGAAGATAAGGAAAAAAGAACAACATTCTTCCCAAGAGTACAAGGAAAAAGATTAAAAACACACATGAACCAACCCCCAAACCAAAGAAAGACAACAAACAAACAGGAACAAGAACAACAACTCTGTAAGAACCTAATGATAGGGATCAGCTATTACATTTCAATGATTAACCTGAATGAGATTGGATTAAATGCACCACTGAAAAGACATAGAATGGCAAAATGGATAAAATATCATCAGGCAACAATATATTGCCTTCCAGAGACTCACCTAACTAGAAAAGACACTCACAGACTCAAAGTAAGAGAATGGGAACCAAATCTTCAGGCAAATGGAACAAGAAGAAAGGAAGAGTTACAATCTTAATCTCAAACAAAATACCGTTTAAGCTATCAAAAATTTTAAAAGGTACAGATACATAATGATAAAAAGTTCAATCCATCAACAAGAAATATCCATCGTAAACATATATGCACCCAACATAGGAGCACAAACATTCATAAAGCAGCTTCTAGGTCAACTCAAAAAAGATATTGACTCTAACACTATCATAGCTGGGGTCTTTAAAACCCCACTCACAACCCTAGACAGATCATCAGGACTAAAAAATCAGCAATGAGATCCTGAACCACAATGTGACTCTT
>NW_007093997.1:0-780 GCF_000164805.1 Carlito syrichta
GGGGTAGAGTCATGTATTAATATTTTCTGTGCTGACTCAGAAAGACCAGGGGGCATACACTTAAATAAACCCCACCTGTGGGCCATATAAGCATTGCTTCATCCTATACTGGCCACTTCAGATCATTTCAGGGCAGAGTTGGATGAGACAGAGAGAGGGCTCCCAGCTGAACAGCTTGTGCTGAATCATTTTCCAGTTGCATTTCCTAGTTCAGCCAAAGATAAACAAATGAGAGGAACCCAAGCCAAAAAGTGCCATTCAGACTGTGATTTGGGTTAATATACTACCCCAGGGTAGCAATGGATTTGTGACTGGACAGACACAGGAAGGAAATGAGGTTATGGAAGCCAAGTGAATTGGTGATGATGTATCATCATTTATAAACAAGCACATTCCTTACATGAATGGGAAGGTGTTTCCGTGGTGAACAGAGTCAAATCCTCCTTTGAGGTGTTTTTTTAAAGCATTCAAAAGAATGGAGATCTGGTGGGAACAATGAGAATCTTTAAAGTTTCTGTCTCTAGCCCTGTGAGGGAAAGTAGAGGAAGATGCAATAAACGTCAGCAAGAGAAGACTAATGACCTGAAGTACTTTGAATGTGGTTGACTGCCGGTCTTTCGGGCCACAGAACGGTTGGAAGTTTGCTGTTGTTCTGAGTTTCCTCTTTAAGATCGGGGGTAAATTATTTCTTGGGAAGCTACTTCTCACTGTAAGCTCTTTCGATATCTGTGCTGATAATCTAATCTGAATATATTGGGCTTTATTGAGACCTTCCCTTTG
>NW_007093998.1:0-1341 GCF_000164805.1 Carlito syrichta
TCGACTGCTCCATAACGGGCCCGCTCTCCCAGTTGTCTGAGTCTGCTGCCGGTGGCGGGCCGGCTGACCCGGCCAGTATGGCAGGAACTGGCTGTCGCCTTGGGCTCTCCAGGGGCATTTCCCCTGTGGCCCGCCTCTGCTGCTCCTTCTCTTGCCCAAGGCTCAGGCAGCCGCTTTCACTGGACATGTTTGCTGACTGACGCGGACCCGGCACTCCCTGGATGCCGCAGCGAAATCGGTCCCCCACTCTTCTCTGCATCGAGGCGGGCCCAGCGTGGCTTCTGAGGAGAGACTCGCACTGCTGGCCAGCACAGCAGGAGCACGTTTTCAGCCAGAAAGGCGGAGGTCTGCTCTACAGTCTGTGTCCCACACCTGCTTTCCCATGAGGATGCTTGTGCTGCACACAGGTTTGCTTGCTTTTTAGAGTAGAGGCTCTGTTTGGACACGAAATCGTAGAATTGCAGCTTTCCTGGCACTGGTCTGTGACTGTAATCTCAAGTTCACTACAGCATGATGCTTTTGAGATGCTTGGCTAAGAGAAATAATATTTATGGAAGATGGCCTGGAGGAAATGCAGTCACCCGTTTTGTCATGTAATCTAAAATCTATTCAGGATTAAGGAAGCCATCAAAATACCTGGAACAAATCATCCTGGGCCCAGAGCAATTGCTGAACTGTGCTTTAGCCTTCATGATATAATATTTTATCTGAGCAGACCCATAGGAAATGTTTTCTCTGACTTCATTTTGCGTGTCTCCCCACATAACCGGTATGTATCTTGTGTAGTCTTGTTGCTGGTTTATTCATTAGCCACATTTCTGACACTGCTTTGCTTTCCTATTTTTATTTTCCAAAGTTTTTTTTTTGAGTTTAAATCTTTTATCTTGCAATATTTTATGGATCTGCAAGCAATTTAAATGCATTTGAAACTAAGCTGACATATAACAACAACCATAGGATCTCTATTGATGTTGTACTTAATTATAAAAATAATTCCTGACGGAAAAGTCTGTAACCTAAATACTTAAGAATTAAAGCAAAATACCCTATAATCCCCCCACAGAGATGAAGTGTCTCCCAAATAACATTAATTTTAGAAAGCATGCTAATCCTGTTTCTCAGTGCATTCAACACAGGTTGAATGTGGGCTCTTGTTGCATCGGTATTCCTCATGAACAATATCGCTAAATTGGGAGAGGAGATGAAAAGTAAATTGTAAAGGACCAACAGTATTTCTTTTTAGGATAATATGTGAGCTATTAATTAAAGCTGATATTCATTTATTTTCTCTGTATCTCTCTCCACGGAAAGGCCCAGACTACACTCAACAAGCTTGTGACA
>NW_007093999.1:0-1059 GCF_000164805.1 Carlito syrichta
CGAAACTTCTCCCATGACTGTGCTCAGTGGGCTGGGCAGTGGGTCTCTAGGGTGAAGCGCTTGGTGTCTTCCCTCCAGTCTCTGCTGCTCAGGAGACCTGGGTGTAGCAAATACCGCGCACTTCCCACTCCTCCACCGCTCGAATTTTGTGAATAACTCTGTGAACTGTCTTTGTGTATGTTCAGCATTTCTGAGTCAAACATTCTACGTGAGTTTCCACAGCGTGTCAGACACAGATTTGGGGTAGGGGCGAATGTATATGGTACTGGGTGTCTGCGTGTCTGTTTGTCACGTCCTGTGCATGATGGGTACACACTGATATGTCCCTTTATCGTGTAGATTCTGCGCTGCTGTCTGTAGGCATTGTTCTCGTCTCAATGTTGGTGTGCACATTCCTGCCACGTGTGTGCAATTCCTAGAGCATGTTTTTCGAGTGTGTGTGTGTGTGTGTGTGTGTGTGTGTGTGTGTGTGTGTGTGTGTACGCTTGCGCCCGCGCGCTCGGGGAGTTGTGACAGTGTCACTTGATTGCAGCGGGAACATTGAAAGAGATTACATCTAGCTAGTACTGTTTGCTTCCTGGGCAGTTCTACTTGACTACTTTTACTTTTCTTTTTTTCATTTTTTTTTTTTTTTTTTGAGTTAGAGTCTCGCTCTGTCACCCAGACTGGAGAGCACTAGTCGCTCCCGACCACTACAGCCTCAACCTGCTTGTCACTGGCAATCCTTACGCCTCAGCCTTCCAAGAAGCTGGAACTATGGGCGCGTGCTACCCCTCCCAACTCATTTATTTAAATTTTATTGTAGAGATGAGGTCTCACCAAATTGCCCCGGTGGGTCTCGAACCCGTGGACTCAGGCAGTCAGCTCACCTCAGCCTCCCAAAGTGCTGGGATTACAGACTGAACCACCAAACCCGGGTACTTTTAGTTTTCTTAAGCCTTTGGAGCTTCCGATTTAATCATGGGATATAATGTTTCTAGAGTAATGCTGGATGGCCAGACTTTGTAAGCGGCTTTCGTTTGATGCACGCTTATGTGTGAATAATTCTTTTGTTTCCAG
>NW_007094000.1:0-799 GCF_000164805.1 Carlito syrichta
CTCAGACTTCTGTTGTTTTGGAGGACCTTGACCCTTTTGACCTTTCTCAGGAGTGCTGCTCATGACTTCTGTGAAAGTTCCCTCAATGGAGATTTTCTGGTGTTTCACTCATCATTGAATTGGGGTTAGAGGTTTTTCGCTCAAGTATTTTTAATCCCCAACTTTAATTCCAAATTGAACAGAAGTGATTGAAGTCTGTCAATTTACATTTCCAGAAACTAGCAAGTGGTTTTCTGCTCACCGTCCAATTAAGACACTGCTTTGGAATACACCAAACAATTTCTTAAGACCATGATCACCACCATCAAATACATCAACTCTAACATTTGTCAAGTATATAGTACCCAACACAGCCCAAAAGTTGATAGTTAGGAGCTTTATCTTAGTCTTCAGACTTTCTTACTGACTACCACCTTTTACTTTAACTGCTAGTTTAGTTTTTCACGAGGCTTTGACAGTCCTTTAAAATTTTTACTGGCATTTGCTCCATTTTCTAGACAAAGAGTTTACAGGGTCTTAAAAATGACCTACCCATAAACCACATCTTTTTCTGTAAAATGGTAACCAGAAAAAGTACAGTCACACTGATAATCTCCAAAAAAAACAATGGCAGAAGTCCTGGATCCTGCCACATTGTAACAGAAATACTAGAAACAGCAACACTGTGAAGCAATGAGTTTTCACAAAAAGAATCATCAGTAGGGCATGATATGGATTGCTATATGATACAGGGTTTATGTGAACAGATCACATTTGATGTCATGATAATTGATATTTATCACATGACATTCTAACCAGA
>NW_007094001.1:0-792 GCF_000164805.1 Carlito syrichta
GGGGGAGGAGCAGAGTAGGGCACCTTCTTTCCCATTCCACTGGTAGAGAATCTAAGTCCCCAAAAGTGAAATAATTCAAAAGATCTACCCTTAAGTCATATACCTTACCTATAGACATTACAGTGGATCTTTAGAGAAACAACGATGACAGTCTAAAGTTATCCACCAGGGCAGTTCTCTGCCATGTACAAAAGGCTTCAAAGTCTACAAATATGAGGCTTGCTCAAGAGCTCAAAATATTCAAGTGGCATAGTCTGGACTTGAGCCCAGTTCTGATAACACATTCCTTACTCCCTCGACGTACTCACCATCCCTATCCGTCCATCTTCAAGATTCCTGAGGACAGTGACAAACTCCTGCAAAGACCTTGCTTGAAAAGAGAAGGGGTACATGAGGTAGGGGGATAGTGACTGGGGAGCCTTTCCAGGTCTGATGATTACATATGGACTTAAACTCTGGGCATGGTAGCGCATGCCTGTAATTTTGGCTACGTGGAAGGAAGAGGCAGAAGGATCGCTGGAGCCCAGCATGTTGAGGCTGCGGTGGCTGGGAGTGGCCACTGCACTCCAGTCTAGGTGACAGAGTGAGACTCCAACTCAAAAAAAAATTTTCCTTGGTACATGCAGACACCTAAAGTCAATTGCTTCCCAAGGCTCCCTTTATCTTTTAATCACTAACCATTAAGGATAACCCAGAAATGCAGGTTAATTGCACCTGGCATGCTAGCTAGCAAAGGATTTTCTTCAGGAAAAGGCCTGCAGTTCCTAGAGTACCCAGGACTGGTGAGTTGCT
>NW_007094002.1:0-703 GCF_000164805.1 Carlito syrichta
CCAGTTATTATGGTGTTAGAGTCAATGTCTTTCTTTAGTTTTCCTAGAAGTTGCTTTATGAATGTTGGTGCGCCTATGTTGGGTGCATATATGTTTAGGATAGATATTTCTTGTTGATGGAGTGAACCTTTTATCATTATGTAGTGGCCCTCTGTATCTTTTTTAGTTTTTGAAAGCTTAAATGGTATTTTGTCTGAAATTCGGATCGTGACTCCTCCTTTCTTTTGTGTTCCATTCGCCTGAAAATTTGTTTCCCATCCTCTTACTTTGAGTCTGTGTATGTCCTTTCTAGTGAGATGGGTCTCTTGAAGGCAGTATATTGTTGCCTGGTGATATTTTATCCATTTTGTCATTCTATGTCTTTTCAGTGGTGCGTTTAGTCCATTCACATTCAGACTAATTATTGAAATGTGAGAGTTCATCCCTATCATGGAGTTCTTATTGAGTTATTGTTCTTCCACTTGGTTTTTTCTTTTTTCTTTTTCTTTTTTTTTTTTTTGTCTTTCTTTTGCTTTTGGGGTTGGTTCGTGTATATTTTATTCTTTTCCCTGTACTCTTGTGAAGAACGTTGTTCTTTTTTCCTTTTCTTCTGTGTTTAGTACTTTCTTAAGTGTTTCATGTAGAGATGGTTTTGTGGCTGCATAAGTTCTTAGGGATTGGATATCTGGGAAAGATTTTAATTCTCCCTCACTGATGAAGCTTA
>NW_007094003.1:0-957 GCF_000164805.1 Carlito syrichta
GGGCAGGTAACTGACTTAACTAGGTGACTGAACTAGGTGGCCAGCTGACTAGCCAGATGATTTAACTAGATAGCTACACTGATAGGCAGCTGGCTAGCCAACTGACTTATCTAGATGACTTAAGAAGCTAGCTACCTAGCTCGCCAGATGACTGGCCTGCTGACTTAACTAGCTGAATTAAACAGCTATACAGCTGGCTAGCCAACTACTTAATAGTTGACTTAACTAGCTATCCAGCTGGCTAACCACCTGAATTAACTAGTTGGTTTAACCTACTGGCCAGCCAGGTGATTTACCTAGCTATCTACCTAGCTAGTCAGCTGTGAAGACAGCTGAATTAACTAACTGACTTAACTAGCTAGACAGCTGGATAGCCAGCTGATCTAACTAGTTGTCTTAGCCAGCTAGAAAGCTGGCTAGCCAGCTGACTCAACTAGATGACTTAACTAGTTAGCCAGTTGGCTAGCCAGCTAACTTAACTAACTCTCTTCCTAGCTAGCTAGCTGGCTAGCCAGCTGACTTAACTAGATGATTTAATTAGGTAGCTAGCTGGCAAATCAACACACTTTACTACTTCACTACCTAGCTAGCCAGCTGGCTACCCAGCTGATTTATCTAGCTGACTTAAATAGCTGGCCTGCTTGATAGTCAGCTGAATTAATTATCTTGCTATATAGCTAGCCAGGTGGCTAGACAGGTGATTTAACTACTTGACTTAAGTAGCTAGCCAGCAGACTAGCCAGCTCATTAGTTACCTAGGTAACCAGCTGGATAGTGAGCTGACATGACTAGGTTACTTAACTAGCTAACTTACTGTCTATACAGATGACTTAACTATCTAGCTACCCAGCTAGCCAGCTGGCTAGCCAGCTGTCTTAACTCGCTGACTTAATTAGCTTGCAAGCTACCTTAACTAGCTGACTTACAAGCTATCTACCTAGCTATCCAGCTGGCTTA
>NW_007094004.1:0-461 GCF_000164805.1 Carlito syrichta
CCCAAGGGGAGGCTGAGGAGCCCCCTTGCCGTAAGCGCCACCTGGGATCCAAGGCCCGAGGCCGGGTGGGCCGTGAACAGGCCAGAGGTCGGAGGTCAGCTGGCGGCGGGGGGCGGACCGTGCGCGGGAGCGGAGCCGAGAGACCCTTTCTCGAAGTCCTTCTGGGACCCTGCGTTCCTTGTGCCTACCTGCCAGGCTCAGGACGGGCGGACAGCCCAGCCCTGGAAGGTGCCAGTGGTCCGACGCGAGGGGCCTGGGCTTGGCCTCTGCAGGCGGCGTCCGCAGGGGGACAGCCCAGCCCTGGAAGGTGCCAGTGGTCCGACGCGAGGGGCCTGGGCTTGGCCTCTGCAGGCGGCGTCCGGAAGGGGCCCGGCGGGCCTTGGGTGGCACCTCGAGACCGAGGGGCTTCGCAGACCGTTCTGAGCGGCTTCCTGGGCCCGGCCCGCGTCTGGCGAACGCGA
>NW_007094005.1:0-952 GCF_000164805.1 Carlito syrichta
AGGATGAAGTGTTCAGGAGTGACCACTGCACTCCAGTCTGGGTAACAGAGCAAGAACTCCAACTAAAAAAAAAAAGAAAGAAAAACAGAAAACTAAAAGTAGTCAAGTAGAACTGCCCAGGAAGCCAACAGTACCAGCTAGCTGTAATCTCTTTTCAATGTTGCCACTGCAATCAAGTGACACTGTCGCAATTTCCCTGAGCGCGTGTGCGCGCGCGCACGCACACACACACACACACCCGAAAAACATGCTCTAGGAAATGCACACACATGGCGGGAATGTACACATCAACATTGAGCCGAGAACAATGCCTACAGACAGCAGCGCAGGATCCACATGAAAAAAGGCACATATCAGTGTGCACCCATCATGCACACGACGTGACAAACAGAAGCAGGCACCCAGTCCCACATGCATATCCCCTACCACAAATCCGTGTGGACACGCTGTACAAACTCACATACAATGTTTCATTCAGAAATCCCAAACATACGCATAGACAGTGCCCAGAGTTATTCACAAAATTCGAGGGGAGGAGGAGTGGGAAGTGCATGGTATTTGCTACACCTAGGTCTCCTGAGCAGCAGAGACTGGAGAGAAGACACCAAGTGCTTCACCCTAGAGACCCACTGCCAAGCCCACCAAGCACAGTCCTGTGAGTAATTTCGCGGAGATTCCTGGTGCGGGCTCACGGAGAGAGTCGCTACATGTCACCGAGCATTCTCGGGCATACACACACACTCGCACTCACACACACACACAGACACACACACACACACAAACACACGGGTCAGGGGCGAACCCACTCCCACCGAATGAGAACCAGCAAGAGCATGGCGAGCAAGCAGTAGCTGGGGAAGGAAGTTGTCATCTCTGGCGCCATAGGCTGCTGCCAGGAGAGCAGTGCAGACTGCAGACAGTGTGGTTGCTGGGTTGGGGGAGCTACCTACCA
>NW_007094006.1:0-977 GCF_000164805.1 Carlito syrichta
TAAGAGGAGGTGGGATTTGAACTTTGGAACCAGGTATAGGAGGGGGAGAGTAAAGGGCCTCCCTGGAAAAGAACAGTGAATGGCCCCCTCCAGATGGGCTTTAGGGGTTGTACATTTCACTCTTTTACCCATACCATATTCCCTGGCTTATAAGAATGAACATTGGTAGTTAAACTAATTGGCAATCGTTTTCTGACTTGACAATGGATGGCATTTAGGACTGAACCTAAGGCTTGCATTTGTTCTTTTAGGGCAAGACTTCCAATTTCTTTAAGTTTTCCTGTATGTCCCTAACAAGTGGAGGTGGTTACCCATAAGGGATCACAAAAGGCAAGAAGCCTATTTACTTTATTTAAAGGCCTGTTTTGGGGCCTTTTCTCCTAGCAGGGGTTTTTGTTTACCCCCCTTTGAGACTTCATAGAGAAGTTAGGCATTTAAATTTTCTAGACTAGTATAGGAACAGGACCACTCTTAGGGTCCTCTTTCTTTTTTTTTCTTACAGTTGTTGATTGGGTCCTTCCTTTCTTTATTTTTTTAGCAGCACTTATTCCCCTTGGATGTTTGAGTTTTTTCTGGTCCAAGAAGTGTCTAGGGAAATAAACTCATAAACTGTGATTAAAATTTGTTCCAAATAGACAACATTTATGAGTATTTACATTTGTGGCTCCCCCTTTCCGTCAGAGGCCTACCGTTAAACAATTTTAAAGGTTTAACAAATTCTATTTTAGGGAATTGGATCCTGAGTGATGCAATACCAAATGCCTATGTTTAGTTTACTCATGTCTCCAAAGGATTTCTAGTGATTATTATCCTAACCCGCAAACTAAAAGGTTGTACTGTCCTAGTTTTACATCTGATGGAGTTTTTTCTGGATTTGTCAAGGGGTGGGATAGGTTGTACTTTGGCCTGCGTAGAAATGTTTGAACACCTTTTAAAACCTACCTTATGGGAAATTTATTTATGTCTAGCCTGTGCTA
>NW_007094007.1:0-313 GCF_000164805.1 Carlito syrichta
CAAGATCGATAGTCCCCTAGCTAGACTGACTAAGAAAAAATGAGAAAAAAATCAAATAAGCACAATCAGAAACACAAAAGATGAAGTCACATCTGACTCTGAAGATATACAAAAGATCATTAGAGTACATTTGTATGGAAACAAACTTGAAAACCTTAAGGAAGTGGAGGACTTTCTGACATCACACAACCTACGTAGATTGGAACAAGAAGAAATTGAGACCCTAAATAGACCAATAACAATCAAGGAAATCGACTACATAATAAGAAAACTTCCTATAAAAAAAAAAGCCCTGGTCCAGATGACCTTCCAG
>NW_007094008.1:0-639 GCF_000164805.1 Carlito syrichta
TTTGAGTTGGAGTCTCACTCTGTCGCCCAGACTGGATTGCGGTGGCCGCTCCGGGCCACCGCAGCCTCGCCTGCTGGGCTCCGGTGACCCTTCCGCCTCAGCCTTCCGAGTAGCCGGAATTACAGGCATGCGCTACCGCGCCCGGCTGATTTTTGGATCGATTGTAGAGATGAGGTCTCGCTGCCCAGGTGGATCTCGAACCCACGGGCTCAGGTGATCCACTCACCTCAGCCTCCCAAAGCACGGGATGACAGGCTGAGCCACCGAGCCCGGCTCCTACTTATTTCTACTTGTGAATGAAATGACCTGTTCCTACTTATTTTAAATTATGAACAGGCAGATCTGTTAAAAACTCTTTATGTGTCACTGAGTTACGTCTAGTTGTAAAGTGTGGACACAGGTGAGAGTGATCGGGCCTCACTCTGTGCGCCACAGAGTGTGCCTGGTATTTCACCTGTCCCGCGGGAGAAGTACCGAGCTTAATGAGGTGACTGAAGCAGGTGGGAATGGCCAGCTCCCGTGCCTCATTATGCCCTGCAAGTATGCGGCGTTGAGAGCTTTACCGGTCTTGTGAGCGGTGTGCTACTCGGGCAGGGCCAAAAGAACACGCGGTGGTGTTATCTAGCACTATGTTTTAAA
>NW_007094009.1:0-754 GCF_000164805.1 Carlito syrichta
TAAGTCAGCTTGCTAGCTAGTTAAGTCATGGAGTTAAGTCAGCTGGCTAGCCAGGTGCCTAGCTGGGTAGCTAACTAATTAAATCAGCTGGCTAGCTAGTTAGCTAACTAGTTAAGTCAGCTAACCTAGTTAAGCCAGCAACTTAAGTAACTAGTAAACTAACTGACTTAACTAGTTAACTAACTAGTTAACTAACTAACTAGTCAGCTAGCTAGTCAACTAACCAGTTAACTAACGAGTCAACTAACCAGCTAGCTAACTAGTTAACTAACTAACTCTTTAACTAACTAACTAGTCAACCAACTAGTTAAACTATTTAACCAGCTAACTAACCAGTTGACTAGTTAGAGAGTCAACTTGTTAACTAGTTAACCAACTAGCTAGATAACCAACTAACTAGTTAACTAACCAACTAACAAGTTAGCTAACTAACTAACAAGTTAGCTAACGAGCTAACTAAACACTTAACTAACTAGTTAACCACGTGGCTTAATTAACTGGTTAACAAGCTAGTTAATTAAGTGACTTAATTAACTAGTTAACTAACCGACTTAACTAACTAGTTAACGAACAGACTTAACTAACTAGTTAACTAACAGACTTAACTAACTCGTTAAGTTACTAGTTAACTAACTGACTTAAGTAACTCATTAAGTAACTCGTTAAGTAACTAGTTAACTAACTGACTTAACTAACTCGTTAAGTAACTAGTTAACTAACTGACTTAACAACTCGTACTAACTCGTTTTATTTT
>NW_007094010.1:0-1271 GCF_000164805.1 Carlito syrichta
CGTAGACACACCCCTGCGAGCAGACCCAGATGAGGCAACAGAATATATCAGCACCCAAAGGTGTCCTCACACTCCCTCCAAGTTCCAGTGGCCAACAGCATAATTGGTCTTATACCAGAGTGTCAAAATAAAAATATATATATATGTATATATATATATACACATATATACAGACTTTAAGCTCTGTTATCTGTGTCTGTCTTTTTTAGTTCAATGGAATGATGGGAGCAGTGGGTCATAGTGAGAGACTGTATGAATTCCTACCTCACGTTCGTTGTATCTTTTATATATCCCTACCTCATGTTCATTGTATTTTATACATCACTGTCTCACGTTCACTATATTTTATGAAGTATTAGTATTTTAAATCCTACCTCAGACCCCGTAGACTAGGCACATGCCGGGTGCCTGGTGGTGATTGTGATTGTACAGTTATACAATGTTTTAAGCAGTGTTTGTACTTAGAACTTTGTTAAGCTTTTGTTTATCCCAATTGCCATGTTGGTTGCTTCTGCTTCTGCAATGGAGTGTAAATGTTAAGCAATAAGCCCCTTCCAGACATTACTTTGCTTAGATTATGGTAGACTCTGTGGTGCTGCCACTCTCCTGGTGGGCTCTGTGTTATTTCAAACCTCCTGCTCACATGTCAAAGTTAATTTATGCACAGTGACTATGTAAACCTAGCTTATCGGGCATTCCACTCTGCCCGTTTAGCCATTTCCCGTCAATCACAGGCAACTGAGCTCAAACCTGCGCAAAACCAAATACAAACCAACCAATCTCAAGCACCCCTGTCCCTTGACATCACCGCGGACCTGGTTGGGAACTAACTATGCAAGGTCCACGGACTTTGGTTTCTACGTCATGACCTCTTCTGATTGGTTAATGTTGCAAAACCTAGGAAAAACCACTCACGCCCAGCCTCTCCCTCTGTACTTGTGCATAAAAACAGCTTGCTATACTGAATTTGCGCTCTCAAACTCAAGCCGCTGCGTCGGTTTCAGTTTGTGAGCCCAGACTTGAGCCTGAATAAACACCCTCGTGTGTTTGCATCGGAGCTGGCTCTTTGGTGGTCTCTCGGATTTAGAATTTTGGGTTTAACAATAGGACATTCACTCAAAAAATGACATTCATCAACTGAATGCTAGTGTTACCATTTGTCAGGCAGGACAGTCAAAGAAAATGACAGGAGCATGGTTGGCAGAAGCATTGTTGTCCTTTGAGGACTGCAGAACATTCTGAAGTGTTGTTTCAAGTTTGAGAACTCTGTG
>NW_007094011.1:0-725 GCF_000164805.1 Carlito syrichta
CGACCAGGACTCATGTATGACAGTGGGAACTCTGATCATCAGCGGAATATACTGGATGAATCATTCTTCATTTACTAATTTAAAACTGTTCACCTTTTCCCCAAAGTCATTAACTGTGAAAAAAATGTGGCCTCTGATTTATACTTTATGTTGCTGGCAATTTAGACTTTGGTGGTTTTCCAAAAAAAATTGGGAAATAGTTTTGGCAAACATCTTGTCAAAACGAGAATTTCTAAATGAGATTTGAGGGTCACCACTTTTAAAAGTTCGGTTTTTATTATTTATTTGGAGGGATATTTACTCTCTGTTGGAAGGAGAGGCTGATGGAGAAGAGACAATATGGGAATCTGACAGCAAGAGAGTGCCGGGAGGGTGACAGGGTGGGGGGCCGCATGGGTGGGAGCCACTCTCACCCTTGACACCTGTCTTGGGAGGAGAGGATGTGGCATGGTAACTGATGCCTGGTGCAGGATGCCAATTGGGCATCTCTTCCCCTTCAATTATCCAGTGGTTGATTTTTAAAAACTGTTTAAAATTTGACACAATTCCTAAGTGAGTCATCACAAGTTTGCACAGAGTTCCATTTTTGAGCTGCTACCTCACCTGCCCCATGGGAACGAAATAGACTGAGCACTCAGGGAAGCTTGTCAGCTCCCCCAGCAACCAGGAGTCCATCTTTGATGCCAGTGGAGCACCCGAGGATGAAGGGACCCATGGGGAGGGAG
>NW_007094012.1:0-825 GCF_000164805.1 Carlito syrichta
AAGAAGAAAAACTAAATATATTGAAATATAGAATAAAAACATTATTTCAAGGGTACTGTCTCCTCTAAATATCTTACCCCTTAGGTTCAATATGTGGTAGATAGAAGAGATTGTCTAATCTTATTTGCAAGAGAGAAATAAGGGCAGAGGTCTCATATATGCTAATTTAAGGGTCTTACAGTGGAATGACTTGCAATAATTTTTTCATTTGGAGTCAGTGACCCGCGCTACACTCTAACTTGCATTTCTTTCTCCCTGGTTTCTTGTCTTTCAGCAAGCAATACAAAGAAAGGCAGAGGAGATAGAAAAATGAGTTAGTCCAAGGTTGACTGGATCATCTACTTTGTCTAAAATTGTTAGCAGCAGAATTGTCAGAGCCCGCAGCCACTCCCAGTGTTCCCAGCAGATTTGGAGCCTCTCAGAGAGACTCCTAGGACAGCTGGATTGCTTGCCTCTCACGCATGTGCACAGTAGCCACCACCACACAAACAGGCAGGAAACTAACAGAAATCCTGAGCATTACACACGTCCACCTACTTTTGGAACTCAGGTTATCTTTAGAAAACAAATTAACTTAATGTAGGTTATTCAAATATTTCTTTTCTTTTTTTTTTTTGAGTTGGAGTCTCACTCTGTCACCCAGACTAGAGGGCAGTGGCCGCTCCCGGCCACCACAGCCTCGACCTGCTCAACTCTGGCAATTCTTCCACCTCAGTCTTCCAAGTAGCTGGAACTACAGGCACGCGCTATCACGCCCGGCTAATTTTTTGATTCATTGCAGAGATGAGTGTCGCCAAGTTGCCCAGGCAGGTCTTGAACCCGCGG
>NW_007094013.1:0-779 GCF_000164805.1 Carlito syrichta
ATGGTTCCAGGACCCTCTTGGATACCCAAACCTGCAGAGATGCTCAAGCCCCTCATATAAAATTGAGTAGTATTTGCAGAGAACCTACACGCATCCTCCTGTGTGCTGTACATCATGTCTAGATTACGTATAATACCTAATATAATGCAAATGCTATGTACATGGTTGATATGTTGTATTTTTATTTGGGTTATTTTTTTCCAAATATTTTTGATCTGCATTTTGTTGAATCCACAGATGTGGAGCTCCCCGATACAAGGACTCACTGTAGGGCTTTCTTGACACTATTATTTTTAAGTAAGTACTTTTAACTCAACTGAGTAATAAAGTAAAAGATACATCATATTTTATAAATTATATCAGGAAAATAAATGTTATAGGTCGAGTAAATGTTAGTTGATGTTTATTGATAATGGAAAATCAAAAAGAATAAACTTGTCACATATATTCCACTTTTTGTATTTAATGTTAATTTTTCAATTATTACTTTTTCATCCTTACAAAAGACAATAAAATAAAAGTTTTAAAAGAGAGTAAAATATTTTTAAAATTTCTTGAATTATGTCTCTGGTTTCTTTAGCCAATGGTCTGTCATCTTAAAGCTGGGAAATAAATTATAAGTCAACAACAATTAAAGATCAAATGCTTAACACTCACAATTCACAACATACAGAGATACCATCTAATAATTAGCTATTTATGTAATCCCTGAAGAACTTGTAAACAAGGTCAGAGGTTTACTTGCTAAATTTATCCTATCAATAATGTGAAAGTTTATT
>NW_007094014.1:0-1113 GCF_000164805.1 Carlito syrichta
GAAACCAAACCATCATTACTGTCTTTACAGACAACATCATTATAATGTCATTATAGTGCATGCTTTACTTCTGAAACACTATCTATGAATACATTTAAAGTTTTATCTGTGCACAATGTTTTTTAACATTTGACATTGGAGAGTCTTGTTAAAAGATGAAAATAAATTTTTCTTCTTAAAATCCAGTAGACTTCTTTTATATTAAAAAGATAATCATAGAATGCATTTTTAATTTTTTTCTAAAAATGATATTTTTATCATTTTTTTCTAACACCCCATGGAAGTCGCTCAACAGGTTCAGAAGGTACTGTTCTATCACCAAACTCTCCAAAAAATTACACTGTGGAACATAATTGTGTTTATTCTATAGCAGTTCCCAATTGCTTGGTAAGTAAGAGTCATATTCTCAGGTATTATTCATTCCAGAGATGCTTTATTTTTTACCACATGCTATTTGACATATTTTTATTTAAAAAAAGGACATTTTGTTCAATTCTTTTTAGTTGGTAGCTTTGTAGTAATAAAATTTTGAGGCCAGCGGGCTTGGTGGCTCAGTCTGTAATCCCATGCCTTTGGGAGGCTGAGGTGAGTGGATTGCCTGAGCCCACAGGCCCGAGACCAGCCTGGGCAGGTGAGACCTCATCACTACAATAAATCAAAAATATTAGCCGGGTGTGGTAGTGTACGCCTGTAGTTCTAGCTATGTGGAAGGCTGAGGCAGAAAGTTCGCTGGAGACCAGGAGGTCTAGGATGCAGTGACTGGGAGTGGCCACTGCACTCCAATCTGGGCGACAGTGAGACTCCAACTCAAATAAAAAAAAAATTGAGGCCATTTTACTCAATCTGAAGTTACAGTAGGTTCACAGGTGAACAATATAAATATGAAAACGGATTGTTTTTAATTTTAAGAAATAAGTATATCTTCTGAGGATGATCATTCTTCTCAAGTGCATACAGGAAAAAAAAAGTATATCCAGTAACCTTGCAAATTCCCTTATATTGGAATTATGTAAAATGGGATATTAACAAAGCACAAAGCAAAGTCTGCTCTGTAAAACATGTATAAAGTAAAATATTGTACTATTAAAATAATAGTAGTTTGCCAAATAATTA
>NW_007094015.1:0-914 GCF_000164805.1 Carlito syrichta
AATATAAATCACCTTGGACCAAAATGTGGATGTTAACTAAAAGGTAAGAGATAGGTATAGTCTTTCTGATTACTCTAGCCTAAGGCAATAATCCTGACAAAGGAACAAGATGTATCTATCTACTGTAAGGAACTAGAAAACCAAACAAAATACATGAAACACAAGTTGTTACACATTGGAAAAAAATAGCAAAGCACTATTTTCACAAAGAGGAAGAAAAAAAAAGAGGTGCCCTCTAAAATTAATTCAGCTTACTGCCTGTAGTTTCCACATCACCACAGAGTAAAAAAAGAACAAGCAGAACTTGCATTTTTGTCAGATCAAGAAAACAGATATCAGGAATGTGAAGGCAGTTAGAATGTGTGCAGCAGGATACTGTATGAGAAGGAGCTATACAAAAATCAAGCCAAAAAACCTTCAGAGTTCCCATGAGCCTTTTGCTGTGTTCCAATCTTTTCCTGCATGAGAATACATTTCTTCAAAGTCAAAAAATAACCACCAGAGAATTCTCTGTGGTCAAACAGAACATGGAATAGTTCATAATCTTGTCAGTGCACATGGAAAAATCTCTAAATAGATATTAGGAAGAAACTTCAGATGAGTATTACCTCAATAACATCCGTACGTGGGCTATAGTAGACTTGGAGTAATGCCTGCTCTGGAGGACAAGAGGTAGACAAGAAGTTAGCCTCTAGAGTGTCAAAGTGATTCAAAGAAGCATGAAAACTCAATTATATATCTAAACAAACACCAAAATTCCTCAAGAAAATTCTACAATTAAATTAAGATCTAACACCTATTCAAAAATTGCCTGACACTTAAAAAATCAGACAAATGATCCATAGAGAGAGAAAATTAAGAAACAGCTTCGAAATATAGAGAAAAATAGAACTAGTAGATAATGCTAACAGATA
>NW_007094016.1:0-789 GCF_000164805.1 Carlito syrichta
CATCTTACCAAAATCTCTGGGATGCCCTGAAAGCCGTAGTAAGAGGAGAATTTATATTCCTACAAACACACATGAAGAAAATGGAAGGAACAGAAATTCACAACCTAACAAGTCACCTAAAGAAGCTGGAAAAGCAAGACCACAAAAACCCTAATTTCAGCAGAAGAATCCAGATCACCAAAATAAAAGCCCAAATCCAGGACATAGAAGACAAAAAGATAATACAAAAAATCAATGAAACAAAAAGCTGGTTCTTCGAAAGGATAAACAAGATTGATGGTCCCCTAGCTAGACTGACCAAGAAAAAACGAGAAAAAAAACCAAATAAGCATAATCAGAAACACAAAAGATGAAGTCACATCTGACCCTGAAGAAACCCAAAAGATCATTAGAGACTACTATGTACACTTGTATGGAAACAAACTTGAAAACCTTAAGGAAATGGAGGACTTTCTGACATCACACAACCTACCTAGGTTGAAACAAGAAGAAATTGAGACCCTAAATAGGCCAATAACAATCAAGGAAATCGACCACGTAATAAGAAAACTTCCTACAAAAAAAGCCCTGGTGCAGATGGCTTTCCAGCAGAATTCTACAAGACATTTAAGGAGGAGCTGATACCAATCCTACTGAAGGTATTCCAGGCGATTGAAAAAGATGGAACTCTCCCCAAATCATTTTACGAAGCCAACATCACATTGATACCCAAGCCAGGTAAAGATCCAACAAAGAAAGAGAACTACAGGCCAATATCTTTGATGATATAGATGCTAAAATTCTCAACAA
>NW_007094017.1:0-773 GCF_000164805.1 Carlito syrichta
CAACTCTTGCATTTCAATTATTAGCCTAAATGTGAATGGACTAAATGCGCCACTGAAAAGACATAGAATGGCAAAATGGATAAAATATCATCAGGCAACAATCTATTGCCTTCAAGAGACTCACCTCACTAGAAAGGACACCCACAGACTCAAAGTAAGAGGATGGGAAACAAACTTTCAGGCGAATGAAATACGAAAGAAAGGAGGAATAGTGATCTTAGTTTCAAACAAAATACCCTTCAAACTATTAAAAATCAAAAAAGATACAGAAGGCCACTACATAATGATAAAGGCTCAGTCCATCAACAAGAAATATCTATCCTAGACATATATGCACCCAACATAGGTGCGCCAACTTCTTCAAAAACTAAAGAAAGATATTGACTCTAACACTATCATAACTGGGGACTTTAATACCCCACTCACAACCCTAGACAGATTATCAGGACAAAAAATCAGCAAGGAGATCCGGAACCTCAATGTGACTTTGGACCAAATGGACTTAATTGATACCTACAGAACACTCCATCCAAAGACCACAGAATACACATTCTACTCATCACCACATGGAACATATTCTAAGATTGATCACATACTTGTCCATAAATCAAGCATAAGCAAATTTAAAAGGACCAAAATTCTACCATGCACCTTCTTGGACCACAGTGGAATAAAAATAAACATTGACACCAACAAAGTCCCCCCAAAACCCACAAAGACATAGACACTAAACAGCATGATGCTAAACCACTCCTGGTCATGACGAAATCAAA
>NW_007094018.1:0-810 GCF_000164805.1 Carlito syrichta
AAGATCTTGGAAACAGTACAGGTTTCTCTTTGTTTTTTCTTTTATCTTTTTTTCAACCCAAGTTAAGTTGGTAACAGTTTTTGAGAACTTGTTAGAACTACGGGATGTTTTTTGTAAGCCTAAAGGCAACAAGACAGCAAAAATCTAGAGTAGATACATTCAAAATGAAAAACAACAAAGTAAAACAGACTACTAGAGAAAATCACTTAACCATAACAGAATAAAACAAGAGAGGAAAGGAGAAAGGAAGGGGTTACAAACAGCCAGAAGCCAAATAATGAAATGGCAATAATAAGTCCTTCTCTGTCAATAAAAACTCTGAATGTAAATAGACTAAATTTTCCAATTAAAAGTCAAAATGACTAATAGGATTAAAAACCAAGACCCAAATATATGCTGCCTACAGGAAATTCACTTCATCTCTAATGACACATATAAACAGGAAGTGAACAAACAGAAAAACATATTCCATGCAATGGGGGAAAAAAGAGGAGTATTAGCTGTGTTTTTATCACATAAAACAGACTTTTGAGTTAAGAGACAAAGAAAGTCATGATATAATGATAATGGAGTCAATTAGGCAAGAGAATATAACAATTGTAAATATATAAGTATGCAACACCTGATGAAAGATATAAAACAAATATTATTACATCTAAAGGAAAAGACAGATTGCAATACAATAATAGTAAGAAACTTCAACATCTCATTTTTAAACAAACACATCATCCAGGCAGAAAATCCACAGATAAATATTAAATAAATAAATATTAAAGTTAAACTATACTCCAGAACAAATGGGCCTAGTAG
>NW_007094019.1:0-2149 GCF_000164805.1 Carlito syrichta
CAGGCTCGAGTCTGGGCTCACACATGAAGCCCGTAGAGGCTTCATGAACCAGAGCCCCGATTCACAATGGCAAGCAGTTTTTATGCACAATTACAGAGGGAGGGGAAAGAACTTTAAACTTGATTTTACATGATTGGGTGATTTCTCCTAATGGGTACGGGCACACTTGGTATTGGTTGGTGCCTTTCGTGGGTTGCCCGTGATTGACAGAAAACCACTTAACGGGAAGAGTGGAATGTTAGATAAGTTAGATCCATACAGACACTGCGTATATAGTAACCTGAGCGGACAGGTAAAGGGTTACATTAGCCCTTTAAGTTTACTAATCCATCCCAAGGTATGCTTAGGAAAGCTTGTTTGCTTAACATTTACATAACATAACATGGTCATTATGGGACAACAAAAGCCAAACTTAACAAAGTTTTAAATATGAATGCTGCAAACACATACAGTGAATGTGGGGTAGAAATTCATATACTAATTCTGGGAATTTATAAAATATCACAAACGTCTTATAGCAAGGCGGTTTTTGTAAAGGTCTCTGATTCTCTCAAGTTTACATAGCCACTGCGGGTAAATTAACACTGGGATGAAAACTGGTGATAAAGCCCACCTAGAGAGTAGCTGGCTCCTCAGAGTCTGCTTCAATCTCGTAGGAATGTCTGAAGGGGCTTATTGCTTTATCATTTACATCCCGTTGTAAAGCAGAAGTTAGCCTGGTAATTGGGGCTGACAATGCTTAACTCAAGAGTTCTAAATACAAACACTACTTAAGCCATTATACAATTGGTCACTACCCGGCACCCGACATATGCCTAATTCTACGGGGTCTGAGGTAGGATTCAAAGTACTAAGATTTCATTTGAGGTAGAATTTAAAGTACTAAGATTTCATAAAATACATGAAGTAGGGATATATGAAATGTAGTGAACTAAACACTACTTTTACAGCAAGTATGGTTTTTAAGTTTCCTGGTTTCTTGGGTCTCTCAATAGCATGCTCTTAACCTAAGTCTATTGTTGTCCTCTCAGTGACTTCATGGATTTTCAATCTTTTGTTGATTTTTGAGTTGGGTTCTCACTGTCATCCAAGCTGGAATGCAGCGGAATGCTCACGACCACTGCAGTCTCAACCAGCTAGGCTCAGGTGATCCTTCCACCTCAGGCTTCCAGTAGCTGGAACTACAGCCAAGTGCCACCACACCCAGCTGTTTTTTTGACTTATTGTACAGATGAGGGCTTGCCAAGCAACCTGAGCCACTGCAGCTGGTCTTTCAATTTAATGATGCATACTTTCTATGCACTCTTGCATAGACCCAATATTTTGCATGCATGTGTGCACATACACAAAATAATAGACTTGTATATTACTGGTCATTCTCATATATTACTATGATGCTATATAATATACATATTAAATACTATGCTAGTATATGTTATACTAAGAATTCACTGATCAATTTTTCTTGCCTAATATGATTATATAACACTTTGAAAGTGCTTTAGAACCTGTGATACATTTTTGATATTTCAGGTCATGGTGATTGTCTGCTTTTCTATTGAATATGTAGGTAGCTTTCTGGGTATCTGCTTACAGTTTTCATCAAATTTTATCTTTGTAATTCAAATATTTATTTGTTCTTACTACTCTCTCCTTTCCTTGTAGGACTTTTATTATTCATATGAAAGAAATTTAATACTTTTTCACAGTTGATTGTTTGTTACCCTCATAAAGTTTTATTTTGGTTCTCTTTTCTTTAAGTAGATCATATTGCTGCATCTTCAGAATCATGAGTGTTTCCTACTACAGTATTTTATTTTGTTATTTATTGATCACATCCAGAGAACTTCATTTCAGTTACTTTATTTTCATCACTAACATTTTCATAGTGTTTAAAAATTTATTTTATTTATATTATCATTTCTTTTGAATTCCTTTATTTTTTATGTACTTCTATAAACACAGCTGTCTTATAATTTTGTAATTGCTATGTTTTCTGAGTCCTTATATATTCACAGATTTTTGTTTATTATGGGTCACATTTTCTCTTCTTTTCATTCAGAAATCAGATATTCCATATTTTTAATGTTACTTTGAGAGCCTAGGTTCTAATATCTTTCTTTTAAGAATGTTCAGCTTTTTTTGGTAA
>NW_007094020.1:0-966 GCF_000164805.1 Carlito syrichta
CGCCTTTTTTTTGAGGTCCCTCCTTTTAGAATTGCTTTGGATATAATTAGTTAAGATGAGGTCATATTGGAGCAATGTGGTTCTCTAACACAATATGACTAATGTTCTTATGAGAAGAGGAAATCTGGGCACATACAGCAAACAAGGAATGTACCAGGTGAAGATGAAAACAGAGATGGGGGTGATGCATTTACAAGCCAGAGAATATCTAAACTGCTGGCAAACCCTCAGCAGCTGGGGAAAGGCATGAACCAGATTCTCCCTCAAAGTCCTCGGGGTAAGCAACCCTGCTGACACCTTGATTTGGACTCCCTGCCACCAGAACTGCCAGACAAGACACCTCTGTTCCTTAAACCTCTAAGTCTGTGGCATTTTGATGCAACAACCTGAACAAACTAACATGTTATGATGAATTTTCAGCTAGTTCACTGAAAAGGCAAAAGGAGAACAGGAAGGTATTGCAGAGGCAAATAAAGGTAGCAGCTTCCACCCCACAGGGGATTAAAAAAAGAGGGAGGACACAGGGGAGGAACCCACAGACCTGAGACTCAAACCTGTGGGATGGGTACACGCTTGACTGAATCTGGGCTCGCTGAGGAGCCTGAACACCCAGCTTGGTGAGCACTGGACACCAGGAAAACTGGACAAGCTTTTGCCTGGTGAAGTCACGTGGTTGTGGCAGCACTGAGGGTGATGGGAAGGGATCTGGCCAGGAAGGAAGAGGCCACAATGGAGAGATGAGATTTGCAAAGTCCTGGCTATGTACTGCAGAAGACAGTGTTGAAACTGAGAGACAAAGATGTAATGAGCACATATCCTTCTTAGCACTTATTTTTGCCTTGTAGTATAACTGTCTGTATATGTTCAACCATCTACTTTAGTGTTTAATGTAATGTAGCTTCCCCCCAGCACATGATATTGCCTTTTTCTTTCTTTCTTGAGTCAGGGTCTCACTCTATCACCCAG
>NW_007094021.1:0-852 GCF_000164805.1 Carlito syrichta
TTTGGGTGTTTTCTTTGTTTTTTGTTTTTTTTTGAGTTGGACTCTCACTCTGTCGCCCAGATTGGAGTGCAGTGGTCGCTCCAGGCCACCGCAGTATCGACCTGCTGGGCTCTGGCGATCCTTCCGCCTCAGTCTGCCAAGTTGCCGGAATTACAGGCATACACTACCACACCCGGCTGATTTTTTGATTTATTGTAGAGATGAGGTCTCACTGCCCAGGTGGGTCTCGAACCCGCGGGGTCAGGCAATCCACTCACTTCAGCCTTCCAAAGGCGCGGTATTACAGGCTGAGCCACCGAGTCGGCTTGGGTGTTGTTAATTAGCAGGTCTAGAGGTTATTTTGATATCGTTTACCAGTTAGCAGGGCCTACAACTTGCGCCCTCAGTATAAGTAACTGGTGCATCCCTAAGCTGTGTGTTTCTTCCAAGGCTTGGAAGGAGGTGATAACTCCTTACCTCAGGTCTCTCTAACATTCAGCTGTATAACTTACTGCTGGCCTTCCTTTTTGTGAGTGTACCATCTTTATATTTTCTATGAATTGTGCTTATTTCAGTGGGAGAATGAAGTATTGAAACAGTGGTTCTTAGATGCGGTTGTTTGCCAAGCCTGACATTTCAAGGGAAATTGGGTAAACCTGTTTTTAACCTAAGTAATGATGATGGAGGTTGCAGGATCTTCTAAAATGTCAGAGTGATAAAATTGGGCATGGCCTCTTAACAGCATAAGAAAACTTGAATGCAGTTTACCACCATCCTTGAAGGACTTTGACACTGTCACTATTAACTGATTTCTTGGGTCTTTTTGCTCTACCCAACCTCTCTTTTCAGAAATTCAGAGGAAGAAATGATGTG
>NW_007094021.1:2428-3720 GCF_000164805.1 Carlito syrichta
TTTGTCAGTGATCTGTGCTGCGCAGGACTAATGATTTTCTGTGTATTTTTTTACACACACCCTCCATGAAAGAACTTCCTTTTAATTTCCAGTAAATTGAAACGTGTCTATGAATGACTAAAAACAATTTTCTAGTGAAAAATATAAAGATCATCACCGAAGTGGGTTAGAGAAATATAAAACATATGTAGATATTTTAGAAAATGTGTAAATCATTTACAGTTACATTAGACATACTTTATTTTAATGCAGAATATGATATAAATGTCCAAATGGACTTTTGTTATATTTCATTGTCTCATCTGTTTTAACAGGTTATGCAGTATACACTTCACAATAGAGTATAATTTATCAGGATAGAAACCATTTAAAAAGGAAAAATTTACTGAAGCTGTAGATAATCCAGCCAAATGAAATCATGTCTACGTGTGTTTTGGACTACCTAACACAGCACATGTGACTATTCCCAAAGTAAAATCATAGACTACTTTATATTTAATTCCATTTCATCCAGCAACATTTTTTGAATGCCACATACTGTAAAAAATTCCGTAATTGCATCTAAGGTACGGTCACTGATCTCACAGAACTGACTGTCTAATGAGAAATAAAACAAACATGGAAATTAATTACGATATAAAATTGAATAAGATGAGCAAAACTGGAAAAACAGAAGTGCTTACCGTAAACTGTAAGACAAACTAAGCAGTGACTGTTTATTCACATATTTTCTCTAAATACTTAAGTGTTTATTTATATCATTTATTCTTACAATGCTGGGGTTGCCCTTTGTATTTTGTTTCCTGCTTTTTTAAAATTTGGCATATATCATAAAAGTTCTTTCATATCCTTAATTATGTTTAAAAATACTACTTGATGGCCAGAAGGTATTCTATCATATGGGAGACATTTAAACATTCTATTGTTGACTATTGAGTTTGCTTACTCACTGCTTCAAGCCTCAGCAGAAGTAAAGAAAAAAGATCAATAAACATTCATTTTTATTGTAAAGTATATTCAAACGTGTTTTTTACTACATGCATCAGGCAAAGTTAGTATCAGATTATACGTTTCACATTTTAATCTACATATATTGTTAAACAGTCCTATTCAGAGTAAATGGGAAACAAATTGCCACAGGTAGATTTTTTTATTTACTAATTTTGCTTGCCAGTCACTTACTTGCATGATTTTCATCATTTACCCAAAGGAAATAATTGGTTGTGTACCTGCTGTTCTTTGCTTTTACCTATTTATTTATAATAAACTTATTGGTAGTTCTTTTGGTCTAC
>NW_007094022.1:0-1259 GCF_000164805.1 Carlito syrichta
TCATCCTAGACTCCCAGTGTTCAGCCTGGTGTGCACAAGATACACCATTTGATGTGTCATCTTAGTTCAGCCATGATCCGATGTCATCTGACTCACGATGGATCACATTAAAGTGAGTGAAACTGTCAGATTCTAATGTAGCTTAATTAAAGCTACCTTCATTAAGGGCATGAGAGGGAAGGGAGCCCTTTAAAAGTGACTTTAATTGCTGTTGCCAACTGCAGACTTCTTATGTTTTCCACAGTTAATTACACTCTGGGTTTCTAGCACTAATTTCATCCAGGAATACTGAGGAACAGATGAGTTCTCTGTACCCTCTTGCCACAGCGGGTGCCATGGCCTGGTCTAGAGTAACGCAGGAGACACAGCCCATGAATTGACATGATACTACATGGAAACACCACGTGCGGTGATAGGTCTTCATCAATATGGCCAGGAAGACCCAAGATGAGACAACCTGCCTCCCTGTACATGTTGCAAGCACAAGTGGGTCCTGGGCTCCTAACAGACACTTCTCTCCTCCTATGTTCCCCTCTTCCTTCTCTGCATTGGACGCTTCTTGGGGCGGCTCTGCCCACATGTGGCATGAAGACCATAGTCTTGAACCTTTGACCAACCACTTTTCCAACTACAGAAGTGAAAGCTTTCCTGTGGTGTTGCCAACTAACCCTGAGGCCAGCTGCATCCCCATGACCCAGGACCAAGCACAGAGACTGGCACTAAGGCAGTGTGAAAGGACTTGTCCCTGGACTTAGACTCTGCAAATGATCTCTGTGTACCGGGCTCTAGCAGTTTGTCAGCAACTTACTTGTCAAGCGAGCCTCCAGCTGCTTCAGTGAAAAGTGTGATTGTATCCATTTGGACTCATTCAGTTTCAAGCAATCAAATGACTAATCATGACCTAAGCAGAAAAGTGACTCCATTGTCCCATACACAAAGCCTAAATTTGTGCAGATCAGAGTTTGGTGCAGGGGCTCCAGAGTGTCACCACTGCTCAGACCTATTCTATGCTCCTTCTCTGTGATCCTTAGCTTGTTGGTGTTGCCTTCTGGTTTCAAGGTGGCTGCTGCAGCTCCCCAAAATCACATCCTAACACAAACACATTCAAGTGGGGAGAAAGGCCAGCAGAAGGAAAAGGATTCCTCTATATCTGATAGGGCACTTCCTCCCGGGAATCCCTCAGCAAACCTTGGCTCCCAGGCCTGGACACATCCCGGATCTGTGGCAGTCCTTATCTGCGCCTGTAACCCCTTCTTCTG
>NW_007094023.1:0-909 GCF_000164805.1 Carlito syrichta
CTCCCAAAGGCACGGGATTACAGGCTGAGCCACCGAACCCAGCTGGGGTTCCATTTCTATAAGTACAGTGTATATCCTGATACAAGGAGCTGAGGAGAGCAAAGGAAGCACCCGGTAGACTGGGGATCACAGGAGGGAAGGCATCTCCAGACAAGACTGAGGGTGACTAGGAGAATGCAGAGGGACAGGCAGCCAGAACTCAGTCTGCTACACACATGCAAACAGTCAGTTGAGAAGCCTTGATCTGGAACTCAATGCTCTGAGGTCTGTGTTTTCAAAATGACTGCACCCTGGGCTCACTCAAATGAGGGAAAAGAGATATGGTTGGTCTCCTTCAGTCTCCAGAGTAGCATGGCCCACTAAAAAAAATAATAATAAAAGAAGGGGATTGTGGTAGGTATAGTATTTGTCCTGAAAATGTCCACATCCTAATCCTTGGAACTGTGTAACCTTATATGGAAAGGGGGACTTTGCCGATGAGATTAAGATGAAGGACACTGAGATGGGAATGGTAGTCTGTTACTCAAGTCGGACAAACCCAATCACAAGTCATTAAAACCTTCCCCAGCTGTGGTCACCAAGCAGCTATGACTACAGAAGGCAGCAGAGAGGTGCCATGTCTCTGGCGTTGGAGATCGGGGAAGAGCCATGAACCAAGGAACGTAGGAAGTTTTTGGAAGCTAGAAAAGGTAAGAAAACAAGTGGTCCTCCAGCGAATCTTTCAGAAACATTGTAGCTCTGCCAAACCTTGGTTTGAGCCCAGGAAGATGTTCATTGGACTCCAGACCTGTGTAATTGTAAGACATTACATTTGTGTTGTTTCAAGCCACTGAGCTTGTGGCAATTTAGCCCTACATGTGTGTGGGAAGCAAGTCAGAGAGGAAGGCCACATTGGACCCAGACAGCTGA
>NW_007094024.1:0-775 GCF_000164805.1 Carlito syrichta
GCATGTGTCCATTGTATAATTGATCCAGAGACCCGCGAATGTCGGTCCATATTGCCACAGCCCCTAGAGAAGAGCATAGCAAGGACGCAATATTCCTGAGAACTAATAAAAAGTGCACTTCCCCTTATCTCTTTTGCGCTCCCGGTAGTCTACACTCCATCAACCGAAAGATGCAAATCTCCTTTAATTCCTTTTTCTGAATGGTTATAAGTTTGAATAATATAGAATCGGTGTAATTGTAAGCCTGGTGATTGTCTCACTTTTGTGTAATGCTTGATGTCTCAGGTCTGGTCTGGATCAAAAAATGTTACTATGATCCTTGTGGCCGATCTCAAGTTCTATACAATGCTCTGGCGGTCACGTGACTAACGTACTAACAACTCTGGACTGATAAAAGTGAACTGTAAAAACCTGGAGGGTGAACAGAACCATTTTAGAAAGACCTCGAGTCTGGCTGTGCTCCCTGGATTCGAAGTCATACATGCACTTCTTTCCACCAGGTCCCTGCCCTCTTGATTTATTGGTATCAAGGGGAGCAGTTGAGCATTACTCAGACCATAATACAATGACCAAATCAAGATGAGTCCATATCCACCACTTTGAACATTCACTATTCTTTGTGGTGATAACATTTAAAAACTTCTCTCCTGGCTATCTTGGAATATTCAGGACATCGTTATTTGCCAGGGTCACCATACAGTGCCATAGCACAACTGAATTCACGCTCCTCTAATCGCAAACTAGTACAACACACTGACCAACCTCTCCCCTGCCC